>NC_056750.1:699287893-699370393 GCF_019279795.1 Protopterus annectens
TCCTCTTTACTACCCCTCTTGTTTGCACCATACCTCCTTACCTTGTATGAAAACCAGTTTCTCACGGAATTTCAGGTCCCGAAAGGCCATACTATCACCCCAGCTGTAAATCCCTCCACCTTCAACCATACTTACAGTACCAAGTCCTAGCCAACATCTTTTTCAGTCTATCAACATCTCAACCCCAGGCACATTTGCTCTAGATCCAAACACTACCACAAACTAATAAACAAATTCCTGAAGTTCATCACCAGGTATAGACTTAACCTAATACTTGGTGGTGATATTCACCCCAACCCTGGCCCACCCACTTCAGATACACATACTTGCAATCTAAGCTACAAACCTACAATTAATAGGCCAACTAGCTCTCTCCTAGCCTGTCATCTCAATCTTAGAAGCATTAATAATAAGGTACATGAATTGCATGCACTTCTGGATGTCCACTCCCCTGAGATTCTCTGTTTATCTGAAACCTGTTTAAAACCTAACACTACAGACAATGAAGTGTTACCACCTGGGTACAACATACACAGGTTGGATCGTGCTTCCTGGAAGTGGGGTGGGGTAGCTGTACTCTATAAATCTGAGTTGAATGTCACCATAGATGTAATACAACCACCTCAGATTAATAACTCAGAGATTCTTGCCACCAAATTGCAACTTAATAAAAATAAATGCATTAATATCATCTGTATGTACATTCCCCCAGGTAACAATATATCTACACTTGAAGATATCCTGCACTGGCTATCAAGACACTACCCCCAAGAAACCCTACTACTTGGAGACTTTAACATAGACTGGGGCACCTTTTCCTCAGAATCCCCAACCACCCATATTAACCTGCATGCATTTACAGAAATCATATCCACCCCTACCAGGATAGGTAAACCCAACCAAAAAGAAAGCATACTTGACTGGGTACTCATAAATAGTCACCCCCAACTGTACACCTCTGGTACCCTCCCTGATGGCCTAAGCGATGACTTTCTCACATATGCAATTAAGCACAAAACCATTAATTCCCAACAACCCTTACTCAGAAAGGTTAGAAACAATAAAAACTTTGACCCTGCCAAATTCCAACAAGAACTAAACTCATGTAATTGGTCTATTCTAAAACACCTCCCCTTAGAGGAAGCAGTAGCATACTTTAACAACAAATTCCTTGAGAACCTTGATTTGCATGCACCTGTTCGTTCAACGAGAACAAAGGCAAAACCTGCACCATGGCTTTCTAAAGAGTCTAAACTCAAAATTACCCTTAGAAACAAAGCATGGGCTTTATGGCATTCTTCTAAAGACCCCCAAGATCACATTAAATACAGGCAATCCAGGAACTAAACTAAAAAATCCATTTTACAAGACAAAAAACAATACTACTGTAAATCAAAATAACCCTCAGAACTTTTGGGCAGGTTTAAATAATCTACTACATCCTGGACAAACTTCAACCCCAATCCCTGCTGCTACTATTGATAAAACCCCTGAAGATGTTTCTGACAGTTGTAACCGATTCTTTACTGAGACAGGTCAAGCCCTAGCTAGCCAACTACCTCCTAGCTCCCCTGGTCCTGAAAGTACCACCCCTAGAAACCTACTCTCGTTCAGCTTCCAACCAGTCACCACTTCACTTATCCGTACCTTGATCAAAAAATTAAAACCCACTACACTTTCTGCTGATCAACTCCCTGCCGAGTACCTACAAAAATCAGATGATGCTATTGCTTACCCTGTCTCAATACTAATCAATCGAACCATAGTAGAAGCTAAAATTCCCACCATCTGGAAAATATCCTGTGTAATCCCACTTCACAAAGGAGGCAGCTCTACTGAATTCTCCAATTATAGGCCAATAGCTATACTCTCTCCACTTGCAAAGATTATGTAAAAATGTATTCAGACAACTCATGGACCACCTAATCTAGAATCACCTTATGGCAGACACTCAACATGGCTTCCATCCTCATCACAGCACTACTTCAGCCCTCCTAGCCTCTACCAACACCATAATCGCAACAATAATTATATATCCTCAGCCCTCTTCTTGGATCTTTCCAAGGCATTCGATATGGCTGATCACCAAGTTTTAATCCACACCCTGCAAACATTCTGTCTAGATACTAGAGCCCTTTGAAGGTTTCGATCCTATCTGAATGGTCGACAACAGGCTGTCCTCTGGCAGAACAAACTCTCTAATCTTCTACCTAACACCCTTGGAGTACCGCAAGGCTCTATACTAGGACATCTTCATTAACAACCTTTATACTGTCATCCCAAAAGTCAGCTGTATCCAATATGCTGATGACTCTTCAATGATTTGCTCAGCCACATCTCCAATAGAGTTATTGTCAGCTACCCAGACCACCTTTAATACAATAGAAAACTGGCTTTCTGAACGTCGTCTGATCGTAAATCCCAAAAAAAACTAAAATGCTGTTATTTTCACTAGCAGGTAGGTCTACCACTTTCACCTTTACCATGGGTTCAAATGATGGCACAATAATCTCCCCTGACCCCTCTACAAAACTGTTAGGAGTCATCATAGATAATAATCTAAAATTCAACCTACATGTTAACCAAACTGTCAAAACCATCAATAAAAAACTAGGGTCACTTTACAGAATAAAAGCCTTCCTAACCTCTCCAGCTAAAATTGCCATAGCTCACTCTCACTTTCTTTCAACCCTTCTGTATGCATCCCCTCTACTCTCGAATTTAAACAAGACTGTCCTTAAACTCTCAGTTTGCCACAATCACATTGCCAGGTTTGCTACTGGGCTGCCTTTTAGGACACATCATTGCATCAATCTAAATCAGCTTGGGTGGCTTGAACTACCCAGCCTTATCCAGTATAACCAACTGATTATGGCCTATAAAATCCTCTATAATCCGGACAATACTCCTGCACTTAAAAATATTGTCACCCCCTATAACAATCCTAGACCACTTTGATCCTATAACAAACTACTAATTCAGACTAGCAAAATTAATAACACAGCCAGTGACTCTCTCTTTGTAAACTCTGTAAGTAGACCCTGGAACTCTCTTCCAGCTGATATTACCTTACTTTCTACCTTAGATCAATTTAAAACTAGACTCAAACAACATTTGGCACATAACTGGCTATGTCAATGTATCAAGCCTGGCTAACTCTCTGTAGAATGTGTAAAAATCTGTTAACCAGTTTACTGTGTAATTTAATTTAATCCAGATTTACGCTCGGGATTAACTCTAACCTGTGGAACTTGTTTAACTTGCTTACTTATGAAATCACTGTAAACAGTCTGCTTGTATATGTAATGCTGGTATTATGTAATGCTGTATCTGCTTAGCCTTGGAGCTTTTCTCCCCGGGCCTCCTCTGAAAATGGAAATGCATCCAGTCGGACTATCCCAGTCAACAAATGTAAAATAAAATAAATATACATACATATATATATACACACACACATATATATATATATATATATATATATATATATATATATATATATATATTTACATACACACATATATATATATATATATATATATATACATATATATATATATATATATATATATATACACATATATGTATATATATATATATATATATATATATATATATATATATATATACACACACATATATATATATATATATGTATATATATATATGTATATATATATATATATATATATATATATATATATATATATATATGTACATATATATATATATATATATATATATATATATATATATATATATATATATATATATATATATATATATATATATATATATATATATATATATATATATATATATATATATATATATATATATATATATATATATATATATATATATATGTATATATATATATATATATATATATATATATATATATATATATATATATATATATATATATATATATATATATATATATATATATGTATATATATATATATATGTATATATATATATGTATATGTGTATTCAGAGTACCATTTTAAAATTAGTACTCAGTCACTACTGTTTCTATTATTGTAATACCCTAGCTTTATCAGAGGGATATAATGTATAAAGTTAAAGTACCACTTTAAGAACAGTACCCATAACACTAACCTGTGAATCTGTGTGTCATGTGGTTCTTCCTATTCCTGCAGTTGCTGCCATTATAGTAAATGGCATAGATGCATCTAGACTGGATCATGGGTATCTTTGTAACAATACCTGTGCAGTTGATCTGGCTAGTCCTGAAAGAACCCACTCATTACAAAAGGCAATAGGGCAGCCCATCAGGACCTGCAGCACTGCAGAATTCCATACATAGCTTTATGATGCTAAGATCAAAAAAGTCCAAATGAGATGCATTAGTAAGCAGGAATAAGTGATGAGCACAAAATAGTTAAGCAATTTTCTAAATTATGCACGCCATTCTCACAAACCGCACCAGCCATAATGGGCTACGATGCATCTTATCCATTGTATCCCGATATGCAATGAATGTTGGGCTATTCAGATATCAAGTTCACAGTGTAGCTGTACTGCCCCCTCCCATACTTGCAGTATACCAGTGTAGAGAATGGCAATCATTCTTGCAATGCTGCCTTGTGCCTTGTATGCTACTGTAAAAAGGTGCACAGGCTGCACTGATATGGAGCCCATAGCAAAACATAACCTCCAAAAGCACTTTCTGATATAGGCTGTACAGGATGGCACAGCTGTGAGTCCTTTAGATATGACTCATAGTGTTCTCTCTGAAGTGCACCATCAGTGGCAGCTTAATGTAGGATACAGTGTGCGGCCATGTTGTGCATATTGGCATGTATTCTGCACCCCTGAGAACCATGTAAACTGACAGCAGGGGAGTGTGTGTCATTGACATCAACAGATCCCAGCTTTGCAGCTCTGAGTGCCATTTATATCACCTTCATGTAGACTAAACTCCAGATAAATAGATGCTGGATTCCTTTTCTGAATCATGTCTGCCAGGAAGAAACTCAGTCTGCCATCTATTGATGGTGTAGATGCCAACTAAGAATTACACCACCTAAGTGTTTGAGGACCATGTAGGAGTACTGATGTGCATTTTATTCTCTTGAGAATAATTCCTGAGTATTAGGCAGATTCACTTTTCATAGATGAAAAGTGCAGCTAGATTTCATGTGTAGGTTTGGGTGGGGGTCTACCACTAATACATCACCTGACTGAGGAATTTCCTCAGTGCGCCCTTTCAAAAAGCATCAAAAATATATTTGAAAGAAAGTATAAAATCTAAATTATTATGATATATAAATTTTAAGAGCTAAATTAAACTATATCTAAGCTGACTTTACTAAAGTTATTAGCAATGTCTGCTCATTTGTATTCTTTATTTTCAATGTAATATCTTTATAAAAATATAATGTTGCTATGGATATATTCTTGATAGATAAGAATCCTATTCCATACAAATATATACACATACATTGTATTGTGCGTATATGTATATATATATGGTTCTACCTCACTTCAACGACACGCCGGAACATCGACAGGGAAATCGCGAGCCCCAGAAGATCGACAGCGCAGAAGACCGACCAGGACCTAGAAGATCGACAAGCAGAAGACCGACCCGACGGATGAAAGCACCGACGCCGAGGATGCCGAAATGGGAAAAGGCTGTGTAAGTATGCGGTAGTTACGGACGTTAGGGTGCGAGTAAGGTAAGTGGGGATAGGGGTGGGTTAAGTGAGTTAGGGTTAGAGAGCGGGTCAGGTAAGTGTGCGGTAGTGATTGTGTTTGGGTTAGGGCGGATAAGTGAGTTAGGGTTAGGAGCCGGGTCAGGTAAGTGCGGTAGTGATTGTGTTTGGGTTAGGGGCGGATAAGTGAGTTAGGTTAGGGAGCGGTCAGGTAAGTGTGGTAGTGACGGACCTTAGGGTTAGGGTTTGGGTCAGGGTTGTAGGTAGTTGTGTATGTGTGGTTTAGTGTGGGTTTGTAGGGATTTTGGTGTGCTTGTGTTGTGTATGTGGTTTTGGACGGGAATGTGTTTTGGATGTTGATTGTGGTGTGTGAAGTGTATGAGGTTTCGTGTTTGTGTACCGTCGGTTATTTCGTTGTCGGGCATGTGGGATTTCGTGTTTTGTACTGTCGGTTATGTGGTGTCGGTGATTGCGTTATGTGTTGTGGTGTTTTGTTTATGTGAGGTAGAACCATATATATATATATATATATATATATATATACATATATATATATATATATATATATATATATATATATATATACATACATACACACACACACACACACACACACACACACACACACACACACACACACACACACACACACACATACACCAAAGCTTTCACTGAAGCCACTGAAATAGAAGTGCAAGACTTAGGCATGTAACTGCCTTTTTTTCTTACAATGTATACATCTATTAGACTACATTATGAAAGTAAGTGTCCCTTTAGCTACATCTGTTTCATGCAGTGCATTTTAAGCTCACTGTCATTTTAGGACAAAGAGCTCCGCACCTAGAAACAGAAGCAGACAAGCAGGAAATTATAAAACGTCTACTGACATCTATACTCTAGACATATTGCTGTATTTTCTTCATCTTTTGCACATTTTAAGAAGCACACACTCACAGAATATTAAATTACAGCATTATAAATCCATACAGAACAATTCTGGCATATTTACCAAGCCATTATCAGCAAGAAACATGGTAGTACAGCTTTTAACACATTTGTCTTAAGGTGCTTGGTTTCCAGATAAGTTCATGGCTTCGGTGCCTTTACAGCAGAGTCTGAGCATTTTCACTGCAGCCATAACTTTTTCCTCACACATCACAGACATGGTAGTAGCTGGTATAACAATCCTCTAGACTAACAATGTCTATGTGTGCTGTGGACATGTGAGCTTTTGTGTGTACCCTGCAAAAGCCTGGCATTCCATATAGGAAACATTCTCTCCCTTAAACACACTGCCTGTTGGACTAGGCCACTGCTCTAATCTTGAAGATGGTAAAGTATGAAAGAAAAAAAAGGAGTTTGAATTATGAATTGGATTTCTGGCTAACATTGCATGATTTTTAAAAAACTGCTTCATTCTGACAGACACACAACACAGTGGGTATTGCTGTAATGGTCTCTCTCTTGCAGTGAGTTCATTAATGGTACTGTCAGGTCTAGGGAGGTTGGTCAAAGCAACTGGTATAACTGGAGTTATGGATGAAAGACATTTTCTTAATTTGCTTTAATGTAGCATTTTAAAAGCACCATTAGTCATGGTGGCATACTTCCTTATATCCTCCATGTTGTATAAATCATCGCCACCTTGAAAAAAGCTTATCAACCAAAAAGCAGAAGATACACATGAAGCTTTCAGCTGATTTGACTATTGTAGGTATAGTACCGGAAATGGTGGGCTGAAGAGACATAAGAGCTGTCTCACTATGGGCTAGGGAGGGACAGAAACTGATCCTTGCAGTCATATTTCACATGCAAGCTTGAATGGTGTCTACTACTGACAGGGAAATGCATAATTCATAAGGTGAATAAATAGCAACATTTCATTTTCACAACTGTATGAAGCTATTGTCTCCAGTATAACAAAAAGAGAAGCTGGGGTGAGGGGGTTCTGCACTGGAATACTGAAGGAAAGAAAAGTAAAATTGGAAGTGACTAATAAATTAGAACATTGCTATTTTGCACTGCATGCTCAGCAAGTAACCAAATCCTCACCCTTTTTATGAAATATAAAGCAAATGATAAAATCTGGAATGAAAATCTAACAGTTGTGACCTTATATTGCACTTTGTAATTGTAGGTCTGTTATTCAAATGATTCTGTTTCAGCATTTTTATTATGAATCAGTAGCTAGCCATGATTTTATCAGTTTAGTGGAAAATCCCCCATAGTCATGATATTGGTTGAAGATCACCACAAGTCATGTTTGGACAATGAGTCCACAGAATGGCCTGAAGATAAAAGTTCAGAAGGTCAAATCCTATAACAACTACTTGTCGAGAAATTTGATTCAAGGAATCAATGTCCAAGCAAATGGGGAAGGGTTTAACCACTAACCACAACAGATACCATCATAGCATATCTGGCAAGTTTACACAACAGAGAATTGCAAAGAAAGTCTTGGAAGTAGCTACATTTCTAATGTAGGGACATTTGACAGCAACTTTTAAAAAGGGCTTCACTGCTTGATGACAAAACACAATGCAATTAGCAATCCACTCAGAAGGGTTTGCTTGATAATCACAAGCCCCTTCCTCTGTGCAGCAAAGGAGATAAGCAACTGCTCAGATTTCCTCAACACATTAATTCACCTTCCTCAGCAGGTAATGTATACATAGAATGTGAAGAATGCAGGAATACCATTGATTACCATATGTCCAATTCAGAATGGATTTTCCCATTATTTTCTCAATCCAGAAGGAAAACAGGGAGATGACTAGATTAGTTTAGGGATAATTCAGATACCACTTTCTGTAGGATATGTGGATTTTCTCTGACTGACAATAGAACCTTGTGAATGGAGAGATGTATAGAAAAAAGCCTGAAAGTCTAAACTTCTTCAAGCAGAGTTGCAGAGTTGACTGACACCAAGAAAAGCAACTGAAAAAGGACAAGTCTGAGAGTGCATAAATCAGTAATTTAGAACATGGATGGGGGAAACTTGTCAGGAGCAAAGCAGGACAGAAGCACACATGGGAGCTGCTTGGGCAGCCAGGAATGAGCCTTTACTTGTTTATTATAGACAGAGAGATTGTAGATACCTGCACCATTGTCAGTTGATGGAGACCCATATCATACAGGTGCATGCTACAGTCTGATGTCACCTATAAGGTGAGCAGCTGAGGTAGCAGAAGATTCATCTATACCCGAATGGAAAACACGTTCTACTATGCAGAGTATATATAGGGAGATGAAGACTTCCTTATGGCCCCAGTCACTCCTGAAACTGTGATGGAGTTCTGTAGGATCAAGGGATCTGGGCTAGCAGCCAGGTCCTAAAGTAGAGCCACTTACCACTTTAGAGGAAGAAACAATTGTGTCCACTTGAATAGCTTCTTGCATTGCTAGGGACACAATAGTCCAAAGAAAACATCCTTTCTAGTAACAATGGTCTAATGAGGATCGACCTTAATCTTTTTTACCTAAACTTTGCAATGCAGTGCAGAATCTGAGTATATAGGGAAAGAGGTATACAAGGGTTAAAAATAATCTCTATAACAGGTAAGGTAATGTGGCTACTATTTGCATCCACTCATCCTGCTGAAGCAAGCAGAAATGGGAAAGAAAATATTTTCCTAAGCGGTGAAGCAAGACTCTTACTAGACAAGATTCCTAAGTTATCGACTCCAGTAGAGTACAGGTAAAGTACTGCTTTAAGAGAAAAAAGTACAAGTACACTTTACCCTTGTTGTTTACATACATACAAATAAAGAATTTAACATCAGGTAATCTGCACCTATAACGGGAAGGAAAGAAAAGGACTTAACTGAAACTAAAGGAATGCCAAATCACAGTACTTCATAGAGAAAATGGTGCTAACTCCAGTGAAATAAAGAAGCACCCTGTGTGAATCTAAGCAGTTTCACATCCATCATGTGCAGGAATACTTACCGTAAAACCTGTAGAAGCAAAGACAATGCTCCCTTAAGAGTCACAATCTGGAATTCCACCAACCAGATGTTCTTATTCTTAGTGCCACTTTTCAAGATATGATAGATGCTACTTTTCTTATGTTCAGTCAAAATGTATTTCTAAGTGTAATGTTTTGTCAGTTTTTACAACACTGAACAGCTATTACTCATTAAAATCAAATGACTTAAAAAGCATTTTCCATTATGACAAGCCTCCTGCACCCCTTTATGAAGGCTCCCCACAGCCCTGTATAGTCACACAGTGAAGAAAATTTTAAGTTGTTGCTACCACTACAGAGCTCTCAAAACAGTACGATTGTCACCAATACAAGTGTACAGATTTTTCAGTCTGCACTGACAAAACAAACATGATCAATTAACAATCAGAAAACACACCTCATCTGAATGTAGCACTATCACTGTGTCATATGTCGAATTCAGAATGGTAGCTGTGACACCTTCACCTTATCCAGAAGGAGGGGCACATTCTTCATGCCATTTG
The DNA here is from genome assembly GCF_019279795.1 of Protopterus annectens. NCBI lineage: Eukaryota > Metazoa > Chordata > Ceratodontiformes > Protopteridae > Protopterus > Protopterus annectens. The sequence goes on from NC_056750.1 coordinate 699,298,045, forward strand.
AAGAATAAGACATGAGCCAATTCAAAGAGACAAAGGGCAATTTCAGAATTCAAAGGGGGATATTTCCAGTGTGATTCTTTATCACTGCTGTTGTTTTGTCTTGCCCTGAAACCATTAAACTGTTGAATTAACAGATTAGGGCTTGGTTATAATTTGGCTCCCATAAAACAAACTTGTATAAAGATTTCTCATCTACATTTTGTGGATGTCTTAAAATTATATAGGTCAACTGATGAGGAGTTGAAAGTACAACCCCAAGTGGATAAAACTTTCTGAGATGATTATGACTTTTGATCTTGATAAGTGTGCGAAAGCAATATTTAAACCAGCCAGAACAAGTCCATGTCAATAGGCATGGATTAAGTGGAAATGAGGAAAGGTGAACAAGAACACTCTTTACAAAGCGGTACAAACAATGTCTTGGCCAAACAGAACAGCTTCAACTGCAAACTCCTGTGCAGATGTATGCACATGCCTATTACTCTGTCTACAGCATCAGTTCATTCACACTTATCACAGGCTTCACAATAAAATGTCTGAAATAATTCTTTCTTGACTCCAACCTGAGAAAGTTTCTAGTTTCTCTGGTACCCAGCCTGATACAGTAATCTAGAACCTGGACACTACAACAGACAATGAGGTATGAGAGGCTCATGTAAGGCCTAATACTGGAATCAGGCCTTAAATCCTAATGGTGTGCTCCCACAGCTATGAGGACAGATTCTTCCAGAATACCTGACAAACTTCCAGTGCATGGGCCTCTTTTTTTAGGTTGGTTGGACCTACTGGATACACATAACTCAAGCTATGGAGCCCTGTGATTCAGGTCGATGTCTGGGGAGAAGAATGCTTAGTTATGAGTGAAATCATTGAAGCCTCAATCACAGGATTCCAGGACCATTCACTGGATGCAGGCTGTCATGCCACATCCATATGACTGGGGAGAGGTGTTGTAGACACCCCAGCATGCACCTTCTAACAGTAAATTCCAGAAGTGAGCTTCTTATAAGCCTCTTATAAGTTTATGACACAGGATAAGATCAAAGGAATCAGTCCCTCATTAGTCAGTGAGGAGATAAAGTATGACAGGTCCATGAGACCACCTCAAGAGTCATCTTATCTTCAAGTGTCTGGCATTTATAACTACCATGTTACATTTCCATCTGTTGATGCACCTGCAGGGGCTTAGCATCATACAAGGGACACTGCTGTTGATCCCTGCACAAAGCAGCCTCAACTACAACCATTTTGAGTGAAGTCAAGAACACTGCACATTCCCGTATTGACATACATCTTTCCCAACACATACAGACATTGCCAAAGTATGTCCTGGATTGTCCTCCTATGGCTATACTAATACCTAGAAAGCTTAACTTTTTCAAGCATCCATTCCAGGGTCTTATCGATGATGAACATGAGGCTTAAGATCCAAACTATGCAATTTGCAGAAAAAAATGAGTAATCGAGTGGTTTATCACATCTCTTAGACAGGCACAATGCCATGGCATACATTGTAAGGATGTAAACACTGCAAAGGGTGGCAAAAGAGTAAACCTTACCCACTGCCAATCAGAGGACAGAACAGCAGCAAATCACTACAGTTTCTCACTCCATACAGTTCCTGATATTTGACCTCACTGGATGTTTGGACAATGACCTCACTGATTCTGTTTTGTTTTGCTGAAGTGGATCCTGATTCTACTGAGGTCTTGTATGATGTACTGGCTCCTGCTTCACTTAATGAACAATACTGCTCTTTACCAAGAGTTAGACAATTATTAAATGGTTACCCATTTGGTGAGTGTTTAACTACCCACAAGTTCAGACTTATAGCTGCGACATCAGAGTATTGCAGGCTATACCGAGTTAATAATTCCAAATGGAAACATGGGAGAGGCTAAATGCATGAAGATGCAACAATCTTTTGTTTTTTTCACCGAGAAGCAAGAGAGAACATTTGTGGTCTGTGAATGTCCAGATAGAGTATTTTGGAGAAATATGCAAAGCAAAGCAGTTTTGAAATCTCAAAAACAGAAGGTAGGAGAATAATATCTTAAAACAAGAGGTTACAAATTACACATTTATTCCATGTTATTGATAAATGTATTCATCTTTTAACTAGTCGATTGTATTAGGCACAATCGTCTTTTCCAGGGTGATCAGTAATCACCTGGAAGCACTGCTCTGTCTATTGGAGACACTTGCTGAAACATGTAGTAACCAATTTAAGATTGAGGATATCAAACCCTGGAATACAGAAGAATTCTATAAGCAGCCCATAGCCATGCCACTTAGTCCAAAATTGCCAAACAGTGCTCAATCATGCTACAATTAAGGAATGTTAATTTGACATCGCAGGAAAGAAAACTGTTTTTCTGCTGACAGTACTAAATAAATCAGTCACACAGTCATCAGCATCTTCATCATCTTCTTTCGGCTGTTCCCGTTAGGGGTCGCCACAGCGGATCATCTGTTTCCATTTCTTCCTGTCCTCTGCATCATGCTCTTTCACACCAACCGCCTGCATGTCCTCTCTCACCACATCCATAAACCTCATCTTAGGCCTTCCTCTTTTCCTCTTACCTGGCAGCTCCATCCTTAGCATCCTTTTCCCAATATACCCAGCATCCCTCCTCAGCACATGTCCAAACCAACGCAATCTCGCCTCTCTTGCTTTGTCTCTAAACTGTCCAACCTGAGCTGACCCTCTAATATACTGATTCCTAATCCTGTCCATCCTAGTCACACCCAGTGCAAATCTTAACATCTTTAACTCTGCCACATCCAGCTCTGACTCCTGCCTTTTCGACAATGCTACCGTCTCCAACCTATATAACATAGCTGGTCTCACTTCCCTCTTGTAGACCTTCCCTTTCACTCTTATTGGTACCCATCTGTCACAAATCACTCCTGACATTCTTCTCCATCCATTCCACCCTGCCTGTACTCTCTTCTTCACTTCTCTTCCACACTCACCATTACTCTGAACTGTTGATCCCAAGTAAACTCATCCACCTTTACCAACTCTACTCCCTGAATCCTCACCATTCCTCTATCCTCCCTCTCATTTACACACATATATTCTGTTTTAGCCCTGCTGACCTTCATTCCTCTCCTCTCTAAAGCATATCTCCACTTCTCCAGAGTCTCCTCAACCTGGTCCCTACTCTCACTACATATCACAATGTCATCTGCAAACATCATAGTCCACGGGGCCTCCGGTCTAATCTCATCTGTCAAACTGTCCATCACCACTGCAAATAAGAAAGGGCTCAGAGCTGATCCTAGATGTAATCCCACCTCCACCTTAAACGTATCTGTCACTCCCACTGCAGTCCTCACCAAGGTCACACTACCCTTGTACATATCCTGTTCCACTCTTACATACTTCTCTGGCACTCCCGACTTCCTCATACAATACCACAACTCCTCTCTAGGCACCCTGTCATATGCTTTCTCTAAGTCCACAAAGACACAATGCAACTCCTTCTGATCTTCTCTGTATTTCTCCAACAACACTCTCAGAGCAAATATTGCATCTGTAGTGCTCTTTCCTGACATGAAACCACACCGCTGATCACTAATCATCACCGCCCTTCTTAACCTAGATTCCACTACTCTTTCCCATAACTTCAAGCTGTGACTTGATCAATGTTATCCCTCTGTAGTTACTGCAGCTCTGCACATCACCCTTATTCTTAAAGATATGTACCAAAAACACTTTTTCTCTACTCCTCAGGCATCCTCTGACTTTCCAAAATTTCATTAAACAATCTGGTTAAAAATTCCACTGCCATTTCTCCTAAGCACCTCCATGCTTCCAATGGTATGTCATCTGGGCCAACAGCCTTTCCATTCTTCATCCTCTTCATAGCTGTCCTTACTTCCTCCTTGCTAATCTGCTTCACTTCCTGATTCATTATCCCCGCATCATCCAACCTTCTCTCTCTCTCATTCTCTTCATTCATCAGCCATTCAAAGTACTCTTTTCATCTACTCAACACACTCTCCTCACTTGTGAGTATGTTTCCCTCACTGTCCTTTATCACCCTTACCTGCTGCACATCTTTCCCAGCTCTGTCCCTCTGTCTAGCCAATCGGTACAGGTCCTTTTCTCCCTCTTTAGTGTCCAATCTCTCATACAACTCTCTATATGCCTTATCCTTAGCCTTCACCACCTCTCTCTTTGCCATGCGCCTCATCTCCTTATACTCATGTCTACTTTCTTCATCTCATTGACAATCCCATTTTCTTTGCCAGCCTCTTCCTCAGTATACTCTCCTGTACTTCCTCATTCCACCACCATGTCTCCTTGTCCTCCTTCCTCTGTCCAGATGTCACACCAAGCACCTTCCTAGCAGTCTCCCTTACTAGCTCTGCTGTAGTTACCCAGCTATTCGGTAACTCTTCATTGCCTCCCAGTGCCTGTCTTAACTCTTCCCTGAACTCCACCTCACAATCAATCTTTTTTAACTTCCACCATTTAATCCTTGGCACTGCTTTCACACTCCTCCTCCACTTCTTGATCACCAACATCATCCTGCAGACCACTATTCTATGCTGCTTAACTACACTTTCCCCAGTCACCACTTTACAGTCTCCAATCTCCTTCAGACTGGCCCTCCTACATAGGATATAATCCACCTGTGTGCATCTTCCTCCACTCTTGTACGTCACCCTATGCTCCTCCCTCTTCTTAAAATACGTATTCACCACAGCCATGTCCAACCTTTTTGCAAAATCCACAATCATCTGACCTTCTGTATTCCTCTCCTTAACACCATACCTACCCATCACTTCCTCATCCCCTCTGTTCACTTCACCAACATGCCCATTGAAGTCCGCTCCAATCACTAGTCTCTCACCCTTGGGTACACTCACCACCACTTCATCCAACTCACTCCAAAATTTTTCTTTCTCACCCATCGCACACCCAACTTGTGGAGCATATGCACTAACAACATTCATCATTACACCATCAATTTCAAGCTTCATAAACATCACTCTATCACACACTCTCTTCACCTCCAAAACACTCTTGGCATACTGTTCCGTTAGGATAACCCCTACCCCATTTCTTCTGCCATCCACACCATGATAGAACAATTCAAACCCGCCTCCTATACACTTGGCCTTACTTCCCTTCCATCTGGTCTCTTGCATGCACAATATATCAAACTTCCTTCTCTCCATCATATCAGCTAGCTCTCTCCCTATACCAGTCATACTGCCAACATTCAAAGTTCCTACCCTCAGTACTACACTCCTAACCTTCCTCCTCTCTTCCTGCCTTCGGGCATGCCTTCCCCCTCCTCTTCTTCTTCAGCCAACAGTAGCCCAATTTCTGCCAGCACCCTGTTGGCTAACAGTATTGGTGGCAGTCGTTGTTAACCCGGGCTTGTACTTAATCACAAATAAACTAATATCTATTGTATAATACAATCCTACATATTGAGAAAAATAGGTGATTGCCATTTTGCTGCTACAACAAGGTTTCTAAATGCAGAAATATGTATTATCACATTCAGTTATACCTTAGTGTTGTGTTGCATTTAACCTACCTGCTAAAATAAATTAAGACTGAGACTTATGCTATACTATACTAATTCTAATAGCCTGTACGTAAACACAAAAGTATTTAAAATAAGATAGTCAACTACCACTCACAATTTTCAACTGTGTTTCATCTGCATGTTATACCATTGTTATAAACATGCATTGCTACAGCTCTGAATCAATAATAATGACCCTATAAGTAGAAAGGCAGTACTACAAACTCTGATGTATTTCACTGGGATTTATCTACATTACAATGAACACTTTTTAACATGCCTTATAATGTCCATATCACAAAACACATAGGTCAAGGTCACATATTCTGTAGTTCTGAACAATATAACTGGAATAGCAGATTCTGGTAAAATTCACAGAGAGCAGAATTAATTCAATATTTCCCAAATGCCTTGGACAGATTATCTCCTAACCTACAATAAAGATTTTTCCTCTGTTTCTCCTTTTGTCAGCATCAATTTATTATTTCAAGGAAGAAAAAGATGGCCAGTGCTGCCAACATTGCTCATGACATTTGAAGGAGAAACAAGACTCGAATGAAGTGTTGGCAGGCAGTGATTACAACAGCTCTGACCCAGCCTGTGGGAGACCTTTGTATTTTTAAAGTCACACGTTAAGCATAAACTAAACTGTATTTCTCTTTCACTTTGTGTACCTATTAAGAAATTCATCTATGTACCTAAACATTCATGAGGAAAATTGTTAGCTTCCTGCAGAACTACTCGTAATTCAATAGCATCAGTCATTCTGCTTTCCTTTATTTAGCTGAGCCATTCATACATAAATCAGGAACTTAATAATTAGATTATGATCTAAAGGCTGTCAATACGAGCAACACTTTGTTCTGCTTTTCTGCATGCACTTTTTCTCTTTCTTCTCCATGGCAAAATGTGTATATATATATTTTACTCTTGACATAACCTTAATTTTTTTCATATTCTGCTAGGTTTTCATGCATATTGTATTTAATGTGATTATTTTAATTCCAAATAATAATAATTTAAATGTTTAGCCACTGGTGTGTGCAGCAGACAGACATGAAATATTACTTTCCTCAAGTGATGCACATAACATTGCTTCTACTTCTATGACATTAGTAAAAATTAAGTATGTATGACAGCAAAAACCTAATGAAACTAAAAAATATGTGCACTTAACAATTGTTGCCTTAAAAATGTGTAATTAATGAAATTTACAGAAAGTCTGGTCAAGTTGGTTGAACTGACAAAAACTGTTTGAATACTTTGACACACCTGAGTTGTTTTAGTATTCTTGCTTGACAGGTTAATAAAAATGTTCACTACATTTGTTAATTTCTTTCTAAGGAGACATAAAGCAGCAAACCTGAATTTTATCCATAGTCTAAATTCAAAATGTTTTTTGATTACAGAAAGTGGAATCAGTCACTTTTAAAAGGCAATGTATGAAAACCAAAGTTACAAAACTCCCCAGCACAGGGTAATGAAGCCCTTACTCTGCCCCAGCTGACCGATGTCTTGAGTACCATTGCTGACAGTGGAAGGACTAGATGGGAGGAGAGGGATTAGAAAGAGCAGCCAATACCCGCTCACTCATCCTGGGGGGAGAGAAGGCAGTATAGGCTTACAGTAGCACAGCTAAGCACCCTAGGGCATCTGCACTGCAAGTGTTACACCACTTGGTTGGGAGGTTGTACACAGGTAGAAGTGCTCATGCACCTTCTGAATGCAGCAACTGTGGAGGTTAAAAAGCTGCTGCTGCTGCATGAGATGGGTTAAGGCACACTCCCCAGCATCAGTATAATGCTGCATCAGAACCCTCAATCTCCTCACTGGTGTTAGATGTGGGTTACATTGAGCCTGCAGAGGCTATGATGGGTCCAGTGAATAAGAAGAGGAGCTGGTGGCAGTTGATGGCCAGCCAGCTACAGGAAGACGGAGCAAATTAAAGTTATAAAAATGCATTCAGTATATTAAATACTCACAAATGAAGTAGGTGTTGCCTAGCATGTTCAGCTTTGTAGCCTTCACTGGACCCTGTTTTGATTAACCTTTTTCACATCTGCAAAGCAAACAGCATCAGAACTACTATATACCTAAATTTTACTTGCAACATTAAAAGGACATGTTGGAGAGACATATGTTTCTCAGAGAATTATTCTCTTTCTGTGGAACAGCACCCCCCCCCCCACTCCTCATCCATGTGAAACAGAGTTCTTCCCTATCCCTTTTTAAGCGCAACTTGGGCCAATGGATAGGTAAATCAGAAATTCAACTCTGGTCTGGTTCCTATGTCTCTAATGGACAGAAACAGTCAGTAAATTACCACCTATATAAATCAAATTTGTAGGTCACATTTGGGTTGCACGGCTAGGCTTCTAAGGGCCTTAGTGGTTGTTAACCTAGTATATGCCTATGAGCTGTCAGTTTTACAAATGCTTTTATTCATTTTTTAAACTAGTCTCTTCCCTCAAGCCAGGCCTCCCAACGCTTCAAGGAGATCTGCTATCTCCTATCATTCCTCTTACTCCTCTTCCAGCAGGTGTCCTTACTGATGGCATCAACTGAGTACAGAGGCCAACACTGGCATTTAGCATCTCCAAGTTAATTTCTATAACCAATGGCATGCAGCTGATGTATGTGAGAGGACTTCTAAATAGATATAACACTGCATGACTTTCAAGATGGATGTGCCACTAAGGACATCCTACTGGCCTCTGATACATTAGGCCCCTTCTACCTGAAGTCAAGCTTCCAAACAGGTCTAGCCATACTTAAAATGGGACAGAAGGGCCATGTGCACTTCAGTATACTGTGTGACCAGTGCAAAGTAGCTCCATAAAAGTAAGCCCACACTCTCCTATATAAAGTGACTGTGCACATGCTCAGCAGGTCAGAATATGTTCAGGCTGTAGTAAGATATGTGTTTGCAATTTGACAACAATATAGTGGCTTCAAGCATAATCTCTGGTCTCTGTGTGAATTTTAAAGAAAGTAAAATAGTACTGGATATGCAAACAGAAAAAAATGAATCAAAACACTAATATATAGAGTAGCATTAAAGGTAAAATATAAACTACTTCCCAGTTAGGTATTTCCTGTGATGTCTCTTAATAAATTTACACTTATCAACGTTTGATACATCAAACTCAACCAAAGGCTCATTTGTAGCTCAAGCAAATAATGTCACACGTTATCAAAAGTGTTTATAACATTTGCCAATTTAAGCAACATAAACAATAAAATGGGCAGCTTCAAAACCATGGTTGGTAAAAAATAACTCAATGTCAAGAACTATTATTGAATTATGACTAGAAGATCTCCACAGTATCTACAATTTCCTGCAATACAATTAAAAGTGCTTCTGTATACACAAACACTTCAGGCAATGGCACATATTCTGTCTGATGGTAAAAGTAACACTAGATAATGCTCTCAGTCAACATAGCTCTATAAATCCTTCCTTCAGCAACAATAAATTGGGAACAACCAAACTACAGACCCATTTAAAAAAAAAAAAATCAAACAACTCAACACATCATGCTTGGGTACCTCATCCTCAATGTATTATGCCCTTGTTCAAAACTCTTACAAATTACACTTTCCACTTTCTAAACATAGCTTTACCAAACCATTTAAAGAACCTACTAGAGCTTTTACTCCATGCAATTGGATTTCAATAAAATTTGGAACTGTCTGCCTAAGAAGGATTTAATCATTTGAAAAAAAAGCACCACACTGATATTCATATCCCATCAAACTCAAAAACAGTCTACCTCTAATCATTAACAATCCACTATATACGTACTTCCTGCAATGGTTCACTCAGTTATCATATTTGACCAACCCCTGACATTTTCCCTAGCATAAATCATAACTCAGAAATAACCCTTAACTAACTCACTCACTCACTCACTCTCAGTAGCACAGAAGTACTCTAACCTATGCTATACAGAAAAAAAAACATTAAGAATACAAATGGTAATACCACGACTTCAACACTGACTACTGCTTCTTGACCTAAAGGCAGAAGAGACATTTTGAAATTTTTTTGCCACAGTGAATAACATCAGCAGATACATATTTCCAAATAGCATCAGAAACCACCATGGCAACATAATGAAGAAGCCAGTTTGCTACCTATCACTGCTAGAGCAACTCTCCTTTTAAACATCCCAACTTTCAAATAACTAAACTGCTCCTATTTTTCTCCTTCAGCAGTAAAAAGGCAGCATCATGAACCTAACTACTGCCTTTATTCAAAATCTGAGAAAAGTATAATGCCAGTGAGATTGCTTAACATAATACGGAGATAAAGCATTCTTAAAAGTAACATCAGTAGCCTGTTATTCATTACCACAAAATGCTAATCAAAACTAGACTTAATTCACTAAATTCAAGAATGGTATTACAGCTTCTAGATGATGAATGCAGATGACCCTGCCTTGAAACAAGCTAAGTATGTTAATCAACCTTATTAAAAATGTTTTCAATACAATCTCAAAAATTACAAAAATATATCTGCTTCTAAATATTACTACAGTCTTGTTTTACATTAGTATATACCATAAATTATCAGTGGTTTTACATACTACTCATCATAATACATAATAAGAAGTTATATACCTACCATAACATTCCATGTTAGTTGTCTTCTTCTCGTCTTCTTTCTTGCTGGTTAGGTTCAGAGCCGATATTTGGCTCCAACTCGGCCATTTTCTAAAGCTCGAGAGCTACTTACTAGCTCCAGGCCTCCCTATATCCCACAATGCCTGGTGCTAGATCCACAGATCTCGTTTGGAAGACCTAACACCATCACAATACAAGAGGACAACCGTCCTAATAGCAAGACTTCAGCTATAGGGCTAAAGAAAAGGTAGATGATATAAAACAGTTAAGGCTCAGCCAGTGACAAGACTCATAGTAGAACTCTTCTCGGTCCATCTAGGCTAGGGGGATGGAGGTTGGGACGCAAGAAAGAAAGCGAGAAGACAACTAACATGGAACGTTATGGTAGGTACATAACTTCTTAATGTTAAGTTGTCTCTCTTGCCTTCATTCTTGCTGGTTGGGACAGCGTCCCTAGCACCTCAGTCCTGGGTGGCTCAACGGAACAGACTCTTGAGCACAGTGGAACCAAAATCAGCTCTACTCCTAGAGGCCACATCCAATTTATAATGTGAAATGAAGGTATGAGGGGTGGCCCATGTGGCCGCCGCACAAATGGCTTCCATTGGTAGTCTTGCTTGAAAGGCTACCGACGTAGCTAAAGCCCTAGTAGAGTGGCCTTTAGGTTTAGCAGGGAGTTCTTTATTCCTCAACTGATAAACAAGGGTAATAATAGAGGACAACTACCTGGATAAGGTTACTTTGGACACTGGTCGACCCTGCTTACCCTCCGCATAGGACAGGAAGAGTTGGTCTGATTTCCTTATTTGCTCAGTCCTATGCAAATAGAAACGTAATTGCCTATGAATGTCCAACTGGTGTAATCTGTGTTCAGCCTTGTTGGAATAATTTGGGAAAAAAAACTGGCAGATCAATGGATTGATTCAAATTATTTTCGGAGGGGATCTTACGAAGGAACGAAGGATTAGTCCTATCCTTATGGAAAATTAGGTAAGGAGGATGAACACATAGGGCTTGAAGTTCAGAAACTCTCCTCGCTGAAGTAATGGCCACCAAAAAGAGGGTTTTCCAAGACAGCAATTTCAAGGAACAGGAAGCTGCCGGTTCAAAAGGAGGCAGTATCAAGGAAGCTAGGATCAAATTCAAGTCCCACGGAGGTGGGGGATCTCTCACTGGAGGCCTGAGCAAGATTGTTCCTTTAAGAAAGGCTTTGCAAAGCTTATGGGACATGATGCTGGTTTCTGACAGGCCCGTATGGAAATTAGAGATTGCTGCTAATTGAACCCTAATGGTGGCAGAAGAGGAGCCCGCTTGAAAAAGTTCTGCTAAAAAGTCTAAAACGTTATGGACAGGGGCCGTAAATGGATCTATATTTCTAGCCTCTGCCCAGAAAGAAAAACATTTCTACTTACTAGCATAAGTCTTCCTGGTTGTAGGTTTGTGCAAAGAAAGGATAATCTCATGCACTGAATTGGAAATACTGGGAAGCCTGGCTAAGGTTGGAAGTGGAGCAACCAAGCAGTGAGGTTGAGAGACTGAAGAGATTGATGCAGCCTGCCCGACTGATGGATCAGGAGGTCCGGAACTGGGTCCAGATTCCAAGGCTGCTCTAGAAGGTGATGATGCAGGAACGGGAACCAGATTTGTCGAGGCCAGTAGGGGGCAATGAAGATCATCCTGCAACCCAGCACGGTAGCTTTCTGAATTAGTTTCGGAATTAGGGGAAAGGGTGGGAATGCATACAGAAGTCCCTGGGGCCAATCGTGAACTAGAGCGTCTCTGGGGGAGTGTCCAGGAAGAGGGAAGAGAGTGAAGAAATTGTCACACTTGCTGTTGAGAGGGGTTGCGAAAAGGTCGCAGCAAGGCTGACCCCATTTGCGGAAGATTTTGTCCGCTACTGTCCGATTGAGAGACCACTCGTGAGGCATGAGAATAGCTCTGCTTAGCCTGTCCGCTATGACGTTGGACTTCCCAGGGATGTGCGTTGCTGTCAGAAACCGTTGAGAGGAGATTGCCCACTGCCATAGTCTGAGTGCTTCTCGACATAAGGGATATGACTTGGTTCCGCACTGCTTGTTGATATACCATACTACAGACATATTGTCTGTCTGAATTGCAATGTTCCCAGTGGGTAGAAAGTTCTGAAGAGCTTGCAATGCTAAAAGCACCGCCCTCATCTCCAAGACATTTATGTGCAAGTGGTACTCGTGGGGTTGCCAGTTGCCCTGGACAGTCCTGCCCCGAAAATGCCCCCCCCCCCCCAATCAGGGAGGCATCCGCAGTCACCGTGGCAACTGGAGGAGGAAGGACAAATGGTCTGCCCTGGGGTACTGATGAGGAGACCATCCACCAAGCCAAGTGGTCTTTGCACGATTATGTGATTAATATCTTATGAGACAAAGGGAGTTGTTGAAAGGACCATTGGGTGAAAAGCATCCACTGGAGAATCCTCATGTGAAAGCGAGCAAGGGGAACTAATATGATCGCTGCTGCCATGAGGCCCAAGGCTTTTAGGACAAATCTGGCTTGAATCTTTTTGCATCCTAATAATACCTGTACGTGTCAGCGAATGTCTGCCACTCTGTCTATTGGAAGTCTTGCGGACAGATCTTTCGTATTTAATCTTGCGCTTATAAAGGTTAAAGACTGACAAGGCAACAATGCAGACTTTTCGAAATTTATTGAGATACATAGGTTGGAGCATGTTTGGATGGTATAATCCCTGGCTCTCAGCAATTGATGCCTGGTGGTAGCAGTAAGGAGCCAGTCACCTAGATATGGAAACACCTGGAATCATTGCCGTCTCAGGTGAGCGGTAACCACTGCCATGCATTTGGTGAACACCCTGGGGGCTGTGGTGAGACCAAAGGGCAGGGCTCTAAACTGGTAATGACTGGCTTCCAGCTGGAAGCAGAGAAACCTTCTGAAACACCTGTCCATTTTGATGTGGTAGTATGCATCCTGAAGATCTATAGAGCACATCCAACTGTCCGGACCCAAAAAGGGTAGAATGGACTGAAGCGTGACCATCCGGAACTTCGTTCTTTGAACAGACATGTTTAGTCTACTGAGATCCAGAATGGGTCTCCAGTCCCGTCTTTTTGGGTACCAAAAAGAACTTTGAGTAAATTCCAGATCCTTGCTGGTCTGCTAGGACTTGTTGGATAGCCCGGTTTTTTCGCAGTTTTGAAATTTCTTGTACTGCCTGTTCCCTTAGACTGGGTGGAACATCTGGGATGGGGTTGTCTGATTGTAAGGGGGTGTGGACAAAGGGGATATTGTAACCTCCGTATATGATAGACCATACCCATCTGTCTCGAGTGATGAGACGCCAGGCTTCTGGGTACAGAGACAACCTTCCCCTGACTGCCTCCAAAGGCGGACAGCTGGGCAGCCCCTCAGGGGTGCTGGAAGGGCTTGTCAGAGAAGGATTCTCTGCTGCCCTGATTCTGCGGACCCCCTCTGCCCCGCGGGCAGTGTCTATTGTTGTTCCCTCCTCTGCCTCTGGAGGGAAACTCACCACGTGTGTCAGGCAGGGCTCCCTGGGGTTTCCAGAACCACATCTTTCCACTCTTCTGACCTTTAGGGTATGGTCTAGAGGGAGTGGAAAAATGGACTCCCACGGCAGAGAGAGTCTTGCCTTCCTGCTCACACCTGGTAAGGGTATCTTTCACCTGAGGTCCAAACAGAGCAGAACCATCAAAAGGGATGTTGGTGAAAGACACCTTGAAGGGATCAGCGAAGTTACATAACCGCATCCAGGCATGTCTTCTCAAAGCCACGCCTGTGCCTGCGGCCCTACTCGCCCCATCAGTCGCATACGAAATGAGCCGCATGGAGTTGACGATTGAATTAAGAGTCGCCAGCTGGGAGTTGATCTTGTCTTGAGCCCCCGCAGCTGATGGATCTTGCAGGGTATCTCCTAGCTCTTTGAGGAGATCCCTCTGAAGACGGGTGAAGTGGCACAAGTAATTCAGCGACCGCATGGAGAAAGTCGCTGAGGAAAACATCCGCTTCCCGTATCTGTCCATCGTCCTAGACTCTTTATTCGGGGGATGGACAGGTACAGAAGTGTCAGCCAACTCCTTTTTTGTGGCAGCTGCTACCACCATGGCATCAACGGGGACACCCTTTGTCAAAAACTATTTGTTTTGAGGGGCCGTAATAAACTTAGTGGGCCTGCAGGGGGTTGGTTCCAGTGTGTCCAGAGCTGACCATGCCTTCCGAGCCACTACTTCCATCAATGGATCGAAAGGTGGAGACACCCAGGAGGTGGAGTGTCAGGAACCAAACGCATCCAAGTATACCGACTCGTCCTCAGAAGGGTTAAGGGCAGTCCAGTTCCCCCTCTGCTTAAGGATCTCAAGGATGTCTGAGAAAGAGACATCCTCAGAGGGGGATCTTGGGGACCCTTCCGAATCCTCCAAGTCAGTATCTGACGTGACAGACTCGGGGGACTCAACATGTTTCCTCTTACATTTCCTCTTTGGAGGGGCTCCTCTGAAATCTCAGGGGAGGCCTCGGAAGAGGAAGATACACCCAGTGTGGTGACCTGGAGCATTTGATTCCCTCTCTTGGGGTCTGGAGGAGGGGCAGAGACAGAAGCAGGCACCCTGGGGGGAGGAACTTAAGGGGCTGATCGAAGTGCAGACTCAGAAGTCAGCACGCTCCTCATGACCTTGAAGGCGCCCCTGTTCAGCAGAGAAGAGGCCCCCACTCCAAAGAGACAGGAATCCTCTTCAGCACCAAAAGGGACGGCTCCGAGGCCGATGTAGGAACCGAGCTTACCTGCGCCGAGGCTCCGAGAGGGAGAACGGGGTCGGACAAGGGTCCGATGCCACTCGCCCCCACGGAGCCGACGAGGAAGTCCCGGCGCCCAGATCCCTCCAAGGACAGAACCACTGAAGAAATCGGAGCAGAAGATGGAGCCAAAAGGGGAAGCATCGGTGCAGACTTTCCAAGATCCAAGCCCCAACAAGCTCCGGCTCCGAACTGACAGGAGGAGTCGGAGGAGGAACTACTTCAGAAACAGGAACAGTCACAGCCTGATGAGGAGGATTAGCTAACATTTTAGCCAGGGCCTGCGATTTGAGGAGTCTACTAACCACTCTCTCCAAGTCATGATCAGATAGCCTCGAGGACCGAGAAGAGTGGGACCGATGGCTCCGTTCAGATTGTAGCAAAGGCGACCCCAGAACCGAGCGAATCGACTCTAGGGATGGCGACCTAGATCGCTTACGGCTCCGAAACCAAGGTCGGAGCCGAGTGAGATTTTGATACTTCGTTTCCGGCCGGAACCAAAATGAAAGCAGATGCTCCACCTGGCGACAGCTCCGTACTGGGAGCCGACGGCTTGGTGGGCTTAGGGGTTATGGCTGGCTGAGACTTCGCCGGAGACCCCTCGGGTTTTGGTAACCCCCTGAGAATCAATTTGTTCCTACACTCCTGCAGGATCTCGGACTAAAGACATGACATACCGAGCAAGAGTCCTGCAGGTGTAGGGCACCCAAACAATAAACACAAGAAGTGAAGAATACGACCTGAGCCAGTAAAGCGCAACCTCGTAGCTGAAGCGGCAAACGAGACCTGGGGATCTAGCGCCAGGCATTGTGGGATATAGGGAGCCCTTGAGCCAGTAAGTAGCTCTCAAGTTTTAAAAAATGGCCGAGTCGGAGCCGAAGATCGGCTCCGAACCCAACCAGCAAGAATGAAGGCGAGAGAGACAACTTAACATCATATGTTGCCCGTACTACTTCAAATCTATTCTTTACCAATTTCCATTCAACTTACTGTTTATACTATATCATACAATACTTTCCATTCTGATGTTACTTACTCATTTTCTGTCTTGTAATGTAGTATGTTAAAAAGCACTGTATCTTCCCTTTTTAATTTCTCAAAGTCTTTTGGGTTTCTAATACCATGATGGGAATGGACCCCATTCCTAAGTCAAAGTACGATTAAAGTTCATGAAATTAGTATTGTTTCAATCTTTGATGTCAGCCAAAAGTGCTCTTCTCGGCACCCGCAATTTGCCCAGTAATGATTCCTCCAATTCACACGAGGTTACATGTATTGGTAACATATCTAAATATGATTGTAGATTATTTTTTTAAGACCTGTTTCTCCTACTAGTACTGGAACTGCCTGGGTATCTTTCTTCCACATTGATCTTGTTTCTGCCAGCAAATCCTGATATTTTGATTTTGTCTCTCTCTGTAAGCAAGACATCGTAGTCACTGGGTGTGGTGATTTTAATGATCAATGCTACTTTTGTCTTCTTTTCTACTATATCTGGTTTTCTAGCATCTATCTTTTGAACTGTTGGTAGTGGGTGGCCCCATGAGATATAAACTTCATCATTTTCTATGACGCTTTGTGGCTCTAGTTTCCAGTGTTTTTCACACACTTCAGTACCATAATATTTGCACACTCCCCAGTGCAATAGTCTTGCCACATTATTATGCCTTTCAGTATACAGTCCTTCTGCCATTAATATGTCACAACGAGCAACGAGGTGTGCAACTGTTTCCAATTTTGTTTTACAAAACCTACATTTGTCTGTTTCTCCCACATCTTCAATTGACTTTGTAAACCAAAGTGTATGTAAGCCCACTATCTTGAGCCAACTGTGAAGAAAGACCACTGAGAGGCAAACGAATGAACTCCACACTTTTAATATGAAAAAATAAAAATATATAAAACAAACAATACACGTGAAGCGCTTTTTGTCCAGCTTAGTAGCCAGACTTCATCAGACAAACCACAGATAAAATTCATGCCTTATATACTGAATGACATACCCTCCCTTCTGTTTAATTACAAGTTAATTACTTAATTGATCAACTCAAAGGTCACACCAAACCAACTTTTTTCTTTTTTCTTCTTTCTTTTTCTTTATACAAAAACATCCTACCAATTCTTACATAAGCGACTACATATAATTAAAACAAGCTCTTGTATACAACAATAAACATGTCTACAATATGAAATGAATTCTAAAAATTATGTTTGTTAAATTATTATACAAAAAGTTATTATGTAAACAGGTATATGTATACATCCTTCGTAATATGCATAAAATGCACTCATGTCAATTTCTTTTACTACTAAATGTAGCTCAAAGGGGCGGTCTCATCTAGACAGACGTCTTAGTTTTAAAATACAAGTTATAGATGTTACTTCATTTACACCTGGTGGTCTACTTGCATCTAAATGAAGCTGCCATAACAGTTCATGTTTTTCCAATACTAACTGGTAGGGGCCCCCTCTAATGTCAGGTACAACTTGCCCGATGATTCTAAAGAGAAATGTATGATCAGGGTACCTAGCACAGTGGCTAGCTAAGGCATTCTCCACTTTCCCTTTATTAATGTTGTATATGTGCTCATACACCCTTTCTCTGAGCTTTCTGTTGGTCTTACCGAAGTAGAATGCTGGACAAGTTTGGCACTGAGCTAAGTACACTACGGATTTTGAGTTACAATTAAACCTTCCATCAATCCTGTAGGTCCTCTCACTGAAAAAGTGGTCCCAGGGGCCATAAATTTACAAAAATTACATGAATCACATTTAAACATACCTGGGGTTTTGTATGCTTTGTGCATGTGCCCCTCCAGTATAGCTTTCATATTCCTACCCCTCTTGAATATCAAGGTTGGTTTAACACCAACTTTTTCTTCAAGTGCCTTGTCAGTTAGTAGGAGATTCCAATTCCTACACAAAATGTTCTTAATTCCATAAGCATCTATACTAAAAGGAGTAATAAAACTCACTAAGTCATCTCTTTTTTTGTATAGTCTGTGTAATAGCATCATAAACCATTCCCATGGTGTCCGAAGTGTTGTCATAGGAGGATTCTAAATGTGTCACTCCCATGTCCCCCACCTGATGTGTACACAAAATGGGTTTATATATCCCTTTTCATCTTTTATACTGAACTTCATGTAAAAGTTCCAAAATTAAAGTTTCAGGATATCCTTTATGGAGAAACATGTTTTTCAAAAATTCACATTCTATTAGGAATTCATCCTCCTCAGACACCATTCTTGCTGCTCACACTAACTGGCCTTTTACAACAGATTTTTTCTAGTGGATTGGGTGTGAGCTAGAAAATATAGTAGAGAATTTGAGTAAGTTTCCTTACAATAGATTTTAGCAACATATTGTTTCCCCACTTTGTCTTTCACCAATTCCACGTCTAAATAGGCAATCTTGTCTTCCTGAAAGTTACTAGTGAATTTTAAAAAGCTAATACTATCATTAAGTGTTCTTAAGAATTCTTCAGCATCTGTACGGTCCCCTTTAAACATTAAAAAAAATGTCATCCAGGAATCTAGTATATAGACCAATGCTGGCAACCATGTCCTCACAACCGAAAATAAACTGATGTTCCCAATGTGCCATCACCAAATTTACAAAGCTAGCTCCACATGGTGAGCCCATTGCTACCCCTACCTTCTGTAAAAAAAAAAACTCTGTATTAAACAAAACAAAATTGTCAGTACTATATCCAGGAGGTCCTCCAACAATCTCATTTCAGAATGGAGGGCCCCATGCCATCTCATTCTCTCAAGCACCCATTCTATACCAGTTGTCCAAGGTATGGAAAAATACAAATCAGTAACATCAATTGTTAAAAAATGTACTTCCTCATGAAATTCACATTTGTTTATAGCAGCTAAAAATGCCCACAAGTCTCTACAAATTTGTTCTTTTTTGTCGACATATTTCTTTAGTGTAAAATTTACCAACTTTGCTATCGCATAGGTGAAGGAAGCTATAGCATCAACTAATGCCCTCATAGGGGGATTCTGGATGTTCTTATGTATCTTGGGTATAGCAAACAATGACAGAATTTTGGGAGATAGTGAAGAAATGTAGTTAAGTGTTCGGACATCTATCATACCATCAATAAACAATTTAAAAAACATTCTTATACGGTTGTATGCTATATGCAGTTCATTCACACTTGCTCTTACATATGTTTCACTTTCCAACACTACCCTCATCCTTTTATTATAATCCTCAATGTTCATCAACACTAGTCCCCCTCCTTTGTCTGGTTTTAAAGTTCTAATAGGCAAAGATGTAAATAGTTGCAGTGCTTCCCTTTCCTTTTTCGAAACGTTCCAATCATTAGTTTTCACAGGGCATTTAAATAAAGCTCTTACATCCAGTTCACACAAATGCTCAAATAGTAGTAACAAAGGGTGCAAGGGTGGGTTATATGTACTCAACAACCGTGTGTTCGAGTGTTGGTCTTCTGACATATTACCAAACATAATGTTCAAATTCAGTTTGCGGGTGTACAGTTTTAAATCCACCAAAGTAGATGACAAGTTAAACCAAGTTGATGGCACAAATGTCAACCCTTTTGCAAATAATTCAATTAAAGTCAGAATCTATGTCATAACTAAATAAATTATAGATTTTAAAGTCTCCATTCTTGTTCGTAACTACCCTGCATCCCTTACAGTCACTATTGTGTAAAACCCCACCAGTTACCTTCACATTCTGTCATTGTAAAACTTTGTGGCCCCTCTCGTGTTATATGGCCGCTGGAGGTTCTGTCCTCTGTTGTTCCGAAAACCCTGCACGTCATCTTGTTGTTGTTGTTCGTGTACATCTTCTTCTTCTCTAAATTATTAAAATTATGATTTGTGTTCCGATTAGGCATGCTGGTGACCAGTGATGAGTGCCTGTTTCCTTCACTGTTACTCAGCCCTGCGTTGGGTGACATCACTTCCTTGTTCTGGTTTGCTCTATTGCCATTAAGTGAGCGGTAATGAGTTTCCTCTTGGCCAATAAAGTTGCGGGTTTGAGATGGAGGTGGTACTGGATAAGCTCTACCATTTTTTAGTTCTTTATGTCCCTTTTCAATTTTTTAATCTTATTCTCTGTACATTTCACAATTTGTTGGTTAACAGATACAAAAATCCTTTTGTAGTTGAACTGGTATCTGAAAAAGTAGTTATCTGACCTAATCTTTCTGTCCAGGTCAGTCGTTTCAGATACCAAATTCTCTTTTGCAAGCAAATAATGTTTGCACATTAAATTTATAAGTTCAAGACCATGTTTATTAAAGAGATGGATTAATTCAGTGTGAAATTCCTTTCCTGCCTCCAGTCCTGTTGGGTACTGCCAGGACCGCAGACCCTTTGATACAACCCCTTCTTTACTGCACTCAGTAAAGTAATTCACTTCTAATTGTAATTTTTTAAGTTGTAGTAGCTTATAATTTAGTTTTTTAAGGTTAACACTTATCGGAATACTTCCCCCAGCTGGTCGTCCTGTAGTTATCTCCTCCTTGCTTGGCTTAAGTAACAGTTGTTCACTAAGCCATCCAGCGAGGTCAGGAAGACCAATGAGCCCCGAGGAAGTCACTCCAGCTGGTAAACCTTCACCTGATAAAACACAATGGCCAGATGTTGTCCTTTACTCATTATTAGGGGTATTCGTCCTCATCTGCTGTGGTTCTATTGAAGTCACAGTAGTAACGTTATTACCTAAAATCAGAGCCGCACAGTATTACTATGCTCGCTACCTGTGAGTGGTTTGGCTGAGACAAGCTATCCACTCGTGCTGATAGTTCTTCCAACCTTTGAGCCATCACTCCTAACAGAGTAGTTAAATTACCTACTTCTGTTGACATTTGCGGTAATTGGGAAGGCTGTGACAAGAAATCCATGGAAATATTCAGCATTCCTCCAGCAGCCGTAAATTGAGAAGACAAATCCAGAATCTGAACAACCAAAAACCAACTGTGAACAAAGACCACTGAGAGGCACATGACTGAACTCCACACTTTTAATATGAAAAAATAAAAATATATAAAACAAACAATACACGTATAGCGCTTTTCATCCGGCTTAGTAGCCAGACTTTATCAGACAAACCTACTGATAAAATTCATGCCTTATATACTGAATAACACACCCTCCCTTCTGTTTAATTAAAAGTTAATTACTTAATTGATCAACTCAAAGGTCACATCAAACCAACGTTTTTCTTTTTTCTTCTTTCTTTTTCTTCATACAAAAACATCCTACCAATTCTTGCATAAGCGACTATATATAATTAAAACAAACCCTTGTATCCAACAATAAACATAATGTCTACAATATGAAATTAATTCTAAAAATTATGTTTGTTAAAAAAGTATTGTAAAAAAAGTTATGTAAACAGGTGTATGTATAAATCCTTCATAATATACATAAAATCCAGTCATGACAATTGAACATTAAACAGAAGGGAATTGAATTTTAAAACTAAGAAGTCTGTCTAGATGAGAAAGCCCCCTGAGCTACATTTAGTAGTAAAAAAAATTGAAGAGTGGATTTTATGTATTTTACGAAGGATGTATTTTTCAAATTGTGTCCAGTGTAAACAAATACTGGATGATTCCCTAATTTACAATACACTTCTTCATCACATCTAAGGAGGTTCCAGTTTTTTTCCAATTATCCTTTTAACCTCCTTCACATAGGGGTTATATTCTAATATACATGGTCCCTTATATTGCATGTCACTTTCATTGTGTTCTACACAATTACCCTTGTCTAAACCTAAACCTAAAAGGGGTTTGTATTTCTTGCCTCATTCATTCTTAACATAACTAGTAACGTTTCTTATTAGGTACTTAGGATAGCCCCTTTCACTGAATAAAATACCTATATAGTCAATCTCACCTAGCATCTCTAGGTAATCTGAAGTCATTTCGGCATCCCTAATGCATTGCCCCTTGGTTCAAGATTGGTATATAAACTGCTCTAACTATACTGTGTTCTGATGAAGTCTACGTTCAGTGGATGAAAGTGCTTAACCAGAGTGGTTAGATTTTACTGTGCATTTTGTAATAAAGTGCAACTATATCAGCCCGTGACTTTTCAGATCTTTGAGCCCTGGTACAATTTACAGCGATTCTTCATTTGTCTTCGTTGTTCTTTATATAAGGACTTGCCATTCGTACACATTCAAAGCAAATTCATTTTTAGAAATAATGTCACCAGTTCTTTCCGATTTTTCTTTTTAGCATTGTAGATTTTATGTTTATTTTTCAGTCATCTCTGAACCCCAATCTCAACATTGGCACCTCTGGAAAATCAACTTTATTCTTCTTCTTAAGCACCAATTCCAGTACAAAAATAATAAAATAAAACAGGCACAAAATGCATAAAAATAAAGTAAACTTTATACAAGTGTCGAAGACTGACTGACGGAATTATCAAAATATGCTGGGTCAAGCATGTATGTAAATGGATCACTCTTAAGAAGATACTGTTAGATTCTAAGAGGTACTGCACAGCTGGTGATCATTATTGAACTGAGAATTCAAAAATAAGAAGTCTTCTCTAAACACAGTTATAAAGCTGGACAGCAGCCAAAGAAAACTGCCTTTATCAGTAACAGCTCGACAGATTTCATAACACCAGAAAAAAAAAGTAGGAAAATAACACTCATACTCGGGCTGAATAGTGAGTCAGTACAGCTAGGGCTGTACAGATGTCTTTCTAGTCCTGCAGGGGACAGGTGAGTTTGATACTGATACTGGCCTGAATCTGCACAAAGACTGTCGCCGTGCCACTATGCCACTTGTTAGAGGATAGCTGATGATGCAGTTAAGAGTGACAATGATAATGAGCATGAGTACATGTTCAGGTATGGATACAGATGTTTGCAAACCACAGCAAACATTTTGCCAACTCACCACTTTCATCAGAAACCTGTTATCTGTGCCCATGTCAAAATGACTCACTACATTGGCCTAACCCAAAGTTCCATCAAGTTGACCATTCTAGGAACAGGAACATACTAGTTACGCAGGCATTATGACATGCATGCCTAGTCAATAATGAGGGACCAGTCAGGGCACTGACCAACGATCAAGGATCTGCAAGTAAATGAAAATGGCTGTTGCAAAACTTGAATGTGCTAAAAGAAACATGCATATCTGTGCTGAAGAGGCAATGCATGAAGATGAGGAAGGACTGAAATTCAGGAAAGCCAAATCGGTGCAGAAAATGTTCCCAGAGCACATGCAGGCAAATACATTATAAGGCTAATAAAGTGTTAACCTAATTTCCTCTACCTAATATAGTTTAAGCACCTAACAAAAAGTACAACATACTTTTCTGTTACATAAGGACTTAACAAAATTACATGACTCACTTCCACTTAAGCATACACATCCTCCCACACCACTGAAAATATAAAAGCTGCTCATTTGAAATCTGTTGTACAACAGGTCTGTAAAGGAAACGGGGCTGTTACACTTGATAAGTTTTAAATTCAGGTTTTTCTCTTTAATGTGCATGTCATATTTATCAGAATATTTCTTTCATATACTAGTTACTTTGTAATTAGATAAGTGAAATGACCCAACAAACCTTTGCAGCTATTACGCATTTGGATAACCCAGCAAAAAAAAAAAAAAAAAAACAGTAAAGCAAACTCATTAGCCTGTATCTCCAAAGTATAACTTTTTTTCTCCAATAGAAATACTATATTAATCACATGCAGATTGAAAACCTCACAGCTAATGGAACCAGACAATGATTTTTTTAAACAGTCTCTTCTCTCTTGTTTTCTGTTTCAGGTACACATCAGTGCAATTATTACAAAGTCTCAGGTGATCACTGTTTGCAAGCTTCAAGATGAAGTAATGTCAACACAGTACCTTTCTTGCGTCTCTTGAGTACTCACAGCGTTGTTTTTAAAGGCAGTAAACCAATGTATCAGGTAAGGGGTTATAACTCAAAATAAATCCAGCAACACCCTCAATAGATTCCTAGCTTCCCAGAAGTTGAACCTGTAACACCCGGGGCTGTTTTTTATTAAGTGGGATCTACCAATTTCATTACTAATTTAAATTAATAATTTCCTTTTCTATATTTTCTTAAAGACAATTTTTAACACTAACAGAATGTTCTGTACTATATTCTCATCCTTTTTAATATTTGTTTACCTTAAGCTACTTAAGTTTTTTATACTGTTTCCAAACCCTCCCGCAGCACTGAACCAAGACTTTTTTTCACTTTACATACACCTCTATTAGTAGAGCTAAGAGCTTCATCAATGTCATAAACAAATTTTCTTGTTTACAGGGTAAATGCCTGTTCTAAAGATATATTACTTAATTTGAGGGAAAATTTCTTAGCATTATGTTCTGCTTTACTCTTATGTTGCAGAATGCATTCTATCTGAAGGCCATGTCCTGAACTGTAGTACTGGTAGTCACCAAGTTAATTTATGTTTTCTCTCTCATAAATGTTCCTAATATCTGTGTGCTGCTAGTCCAGATAAAACATCACAGGGGTCTCAGGGTTGCATTAGTCTCCCTCATGTTCATTGTGGTTCACTTAAATTCTACAATATTAAAAAAAATTAAAAAAACAAAACAAACAATGTAAATGGTTCAAAGTGGTCCAATAATGTTTTTTTGACAACCTTTTTTCCCGAATAGAGACATCGCTAGCAGAGACTGTATTTTTTTTTTTTTTGCAAGAATAATATTTAGCAGCTGTACTATTCTAGTTTTTCCATGGAGAGATAAATATTCAGGAATGACCTGCATATATTGCAGGATCCCCACAGGCTGCAATATGCAGAAAAGACACCCATGCTAGGCCACAGAAAGTGCTGCTTAGCTTTGCAAATACAACATCAGATAGCTATATTTTTATAACAGCATAGTTTTCCAGTGAACAATTAAAGAAATAATACATTACCAGGAATATATTCTTCAGCCTATGAATATTCAGATCCCTATTAGATCGACGAAAAGGCTAAAGATCAAACGGCTTAGAAATCAAAAATGCCGTTCTTCGGAATCGGTATTGTGAGATCACGGTACAGTGAAGATTGGAAAATTTGCCTTTTCCTCACTGTAGTGTGATCTTGGAGTTGGTATATATAATTAGCGGTGGGGGGTGCAGCCCCCTACAATACGTATTTCGGAGAAAGTCATTTTCGATCACTAGACCTTTCGATCTTTAGCCTTTTCATTGATCTAATAGGGACCCTGAATATTTAACAAAACCTAGACATTAACATATATTAATGCCATATTGAAAAAATATTCTATTTGAATGAAACCTGTTACAAGGTTTAAAGAAGCATACAATTCTCAAGTCCCACATCCATTGTACCTTTTTATTACTGTATAAACATCAGTTCAATCTAGACATTATCAATATAGTCCTAACTATATGTGCACCATTATGACCTGCTCCAAAAATTGCTTATGTGGTGTTGGCAACCTTGCTCCAGTGCCAACAAAAATGCCTGGCAACAACCTTGACACATTTTAAAAATATAAAATACAAACAGAACATAACACATGAAAAACTATAAATCAAGATATTTGCAAATCAGGCCATGATGCATTACATCAGTAATTTGAATAGTCTGCAAATATATGATGCCAGGGAAATCAGATGGGTCTTTACATAAGGCTGGAAATGCTGTGGTCATAAGTAAAAGTGGATCTCTTCCATAAAAGGATTCATAACAGTCTTCTAATTGTCCATCCCGGAATAAAACCTGATGTGACGACTTTCATGCCATTTCATGACATTTCAGCCAGTAATGAATTAACTCTTATGACTCTACCCCCTATCAGGATTGATGTTAGGCCTTTTTGGGGTTACTTCAATATTCTCTGGATCCACTAAGCCTTGGTGGGAGCAGCGGATGATTTCCATTTACATATTATGCATGTTTGATCTGCTGTGATCAATAAATCTAGCATCTTTTATCACTCCTAGCACAATTATTTAGATGTCTATTCTACAAGCAGTCATCTCTCTTTTGAGCCTAAAAACATTACTCCAGATTACCTACAACATCATTCAATTCTCACAACAGAAATGCTGTAGAATTCAGCAAGACCAAAAATTATGTTCCTTGCCTTCAACTTTAGCAGCTCTGCATTACCAGTATACCAGAGAAGCAGTGTAAATATAACGTTTCTCCTGTCAAAAAATAGTGATGTAGAACCTTGTAACTAAACAATATTCTTTGCCTGGAGCAAAACCAATCAATAAAGTAATCAAAAAGTAGATTTTTATCTTATCTCCCACCATGCATCCTTAGATCTTCTCTAAGGACTGTCAAAAAAGGCAAGTTTGAGGTAACTTTATTGCATTATTTTACTGCATCTGGCAGACATTTTAGGAATTCTTGTTTTATTGCCCATTGTCATGCCATGCCTAAGAAGTAACTGTATGCTTTAACTGCAAATACTTGTAAATTACGATTGGAAAAGCTCAAATGTAACCTTTAAAGTGATTTTCCAATGTTTTCAACTTACCTGTGTACCACAACATGTGGCACATAAACTGCAAAAGATTACTTTCAATCACCAGCAAACATTTTCAATTTCTGCTTATACGAGAAAGATATTTTTATATGCTAATGTCACTGTGTAGAAAAGCAAACTTTAACATCAGTCGCATCAGTGCAAAAACCATGGCTTGAGTCCCTTAAGGCTTAATGGACACACAACCATATAAGTAAGTGCAAACATGCCCCATTAAAGTCTATACATGCCCCAGACAGAACCCCTAGGTAACATTATGGTAGGAAAGACTAAATTTATTTGTGAAAGGCGATGTCATGGTAGGAAAGATTAAATGTATTTGGAATATGATTTAATGAAACATTATGAAGCATTTTTATTTAAAGAATAGTCCAAAAGTCATGACAGACAAGTGGAAAATATATTGCAGCATTTGACTCTTCAAATGCCGAGATGTATATAAACATTGGAACACCACTTTAAGTTCTGTAAGGATTTTAGGCTGTGTGCCCAACATTTGAATACTCACTGCATATATGTCTTTGAGATCTAACTCTCCCTGCCGATACATTTTTTTTTCAGATAATACCAATAGTGGAATTTGTTTTTTCTATACTAGATGTCCAAAATAGTTTACCACCACCTTAAAATCATACTCACATATCTTTTACGTGTTTCTCCTTTTTTTTTAGACATTGTTTGCAACTAAAATGCACCCTGTCTTGTCATAAAGAACAGCCATTTCAATGCATTTGAATGGTATACAAAGTAAGGACTCTGGTACATGACTGAAATCTGTAGTCTCGTTGATCAAACAGATCAACAAATGGAATGTCTAAAACTTCCTCTAAGTCACCATAGGTGAACAACATTATTATGATTGCACTGGAAATCATTGTAAAATGAAAAATGACAATGTGAAATACTAAGTCTCACAATGAAAACAAACAAAAGCATCATTGTAGGGGGCAATCCTACCTGAACACCACTGTGAGAGCTCCATATCCCCATCCCTCTAAATATATGAACTCCAAGATCAGTCATCTTTCAAGATAAGAGAAAAACTCTCCTACTCCAAGGTTCTGCAGTCACCACAAAATGAAGACACAATATGTGACTAACGGGAATTTGACAAAAAATGCTCAATCCAGTTCTGAACAAACCAATGTTGATGTAATCAGTGTATTCCATCCACATCTTTCTATAATGAAATGACAAACTGCAGATCCACCTTCTGTCTTGATTTTACTGTCCAACAAACAGATTTATCTTCCTTCTTAACCCAATGTTGAAGTAAGGTGAAGAAATAAGGCACCTGATACTTCAGATTCCAACACTGTGAAAAATAAATTGTAAATCTGATAGAATAACAACTGAATTTCAAATCTCACTACTATGCTGTTCAAATATTTTTGCAGGTGGGAGGCTTCACCCGCCTTCACAACTTGAAAATGAGGTCTGGACCATCACACCCTTGTTATATATACATACTAACTGCAAGATCAGTTTATCTCACAGTATTGAAATACTCTGAAATATTGCAATCCCAGAATTAGCATATGTTACCTTGTTCACACTTAACAGTTTCACATTACTGAAGATTCCAATTACGGTCCTCAGACATTCAACAAGCACAGCAATTTGTGGAAAAGGTTAATTTTAAAAGACATTCGTTTCTGCACTTTTGTTAGCATGGACATTCTACACTCATAGGCTATTTTTGTTTCCATAAAACATAAATTTACTGTTTTTCTATAAAATTAAGCTACTCGTATCCTTAGGCATTTAACTGCGGCTGTATGTTACTTGAAAACTGAAACTGAGGCACAGACTATCTGAAAGTATCCAGTTGTAAGCACTTCAGTTTTATTATTATTTGTTAGAATATACCCTGCAAAATCCCCATTTGTTTTCTAACTTCAAGTGTTGCAGTAAGTGAAGGTGGGAAGTTTCCAGGCCTACTAAGAAGTCCGTCAGGTAATCTGCAGATAGATTGGAGTTATATTCCATAGCATTAATGTCTAGACTATTAATGCTATAATCCCTTTCCATATGGTTATTGCTAAGACTTGCACTGCCAATACAATAAAAGAGGTTTTCAATAACTTCTGTAATGCACAGTTATTTGAATGGCTTGTTACATGGATATGTGCAGCTAGAGGCATTAGAAGAAGTTCTTGTGGCCTAGACCTGCTGCATATCTGGATTTCTAGTGATGCTGTCAGAAAGCTTGCCATGCTGTGGTTACTGTAGGTTTAACACACATCTGTTGTATTGGTCAGCCTTCTAACTTGATAAACATGATGAGTAAGAAAGGCCAGGCAAGAACTCGTGGGATGTCTGAACCTCACTGAAGAGTATTTTAATTTGGAGGGGCACTTATTGTACAGCAGTGTCTTCACATTCCTGAATTTCTGAAATATGGCACTTAAATCCAATTTCATATGTGAATGTCCTAATTCATAGTGCTGCTGGATTTTTTAAAGCTTGCTGTGTGTGCACTTTGTGGTATTTTAAACCAATTTCCCGTTTTTGGCTTTGGCTCATCTCTTAATGAATTCTAAGAAACAACGCAGGGCATTGGCTCAGCTCTGCCTTGGCTCTTCTTCAAAAATCCCAGGCCTGCATATGTCCAGAAAAGGTCATTTACCTATGAGCTGTAAGAGAAGCTAAGACTAATATTATTTAAGGATAAAAGAAAACATTTCAAGGTTTTCACAAGAAAGTGGTCTTGAACAGCCACTGCCATAACTAACTAAAGGCACAGTTGTATTTATTCGTTGCCCAAAATGAATAGAAACTGACTGAATACAAAATCTCAAGCACGAGATGAAGTTGTGTCCTATAGACAGAACAGAGCTAGACCATATTTCTCAAGGAAGGATAATGATACTTTGGAGAGTAAGGATGATGTGGGTAATTGGTTAAGAATGTGTTAGACATACTCTAATAATGTTAGTTCTGTATGTGATATTATTAGGAAGCACTGGCAACTGCTTATGTCTGATGAGAAGTGTAAAGAAGTCCTTGGTGAGGAGCCAGGCTTCTCGTTTAAGAACAGTACCTCAATGAAGAGGATGATTTGCTATAAGCCTTTGAGTGTGGATATAGTAAGAATGTCTGAGAGAGTAGACACGTTCCCCTGCAGGGTGTGTAATGTTTGTAGATAGATTAAATAAGAGAATTATTTTGTACACCTGATAATGGACATGTGTTTAAGTTTAACTGGTATGCTGACTGTAGTACTAAGAACATTGTATATTTAGCAGCCTGTGCGACATGTTAATGTTATTATGTTGGGAAGACTAACCATTGTCTTAGAGACCAGATTAGAAAACATCTTTATAGTATTAACATAGGTGATGTTAAGAATGTGATAAGTAAACATGTTTGGTTTGACTTTTTCAAAGAAGTCAACCAAGTTAAATAGGCATGACCTACTTTTGGTGAGTCCGTACCTGGCTGGGTCAAGAATCTGTAGTTCACCTATATCCCTATTTATTAGTTCCATGATGATCCATTCCATAGTGTTACAGATGAGGTTGTTCAGGCTTATGAGTTCCTAATTACCCAGATCTATTGTAGCCCCACCATCCATTAGCCCCTACCTTTGTGCAAAGTAATGACTTTTGCTGTCTTCCATTCATATGGCATAATGCCTGTTGAAGGTTACTGTTGAATAGCCTCTGGAAGGGGTTAGGTGGTTCATGTGTCACTCCAGCCAGAAGGCAGCCTGGTATGTTATCCATCTCCATAGATAGAATGTTCTTGGCCTTTAGTAGTGCCCTGATAATTTGTTCTTTGTAGGTTTGAGGAATGGGTAGACATGGGTATTAAATCTGAAAATATTAGAGGGGTGAGGGGAGTAAAGTTGGAGCTGAATTTGTCCACTAGTGGACTGGCCATCTCCTCTGGGTTTGAATATGTAATATCATTTACTGTTAGCTCTGCACAGTGCTGGGCATTGCATATGGGATGTCTAATAAAACTTTGTGGTTACTTTTTGCCTGGGTGGTTATTTTTACCTCTTTTGACTTTGGTGGATTTGATCAAGTTTCTGAATATTTTGTTTAGTTTAGCAAGACCATTTTTGGCTTTGTGAACATCATGATTATTTTTGCATGCAAGGAGTTTTTTCTTTTGTTAAAGAGCCAGTTTATATTGGTGTTTCACCACAAGGGATTACTTCTGAATTTCTTAATGTATTTGTTTCTGAGGGGGACAGATGCATCTATGCCACTATTTACATGTGTGTAGAACTTGACAGTAAAGGATAAGCAGTGGAAAGCTCAAGATGAAGGGGTTTCCAAAATTTAGTCAGGTCATCACTCAGTTGTAATAGATTAGCCTTCACATAGTATATGATTACTGATGTATTGGAGGGTGCTTCTGGCTTCAGTCTTAAGATGAATGTGAGTGGCTTGTGATCTAACTTGACTAAGAACGATGTCACAATAGCTAGGAAGCAGAGCTGTCCCATATGAGTATGGATGAAGACAAGGATTTTATCTCACTAGGTTAGGACATGGACTAACTGGTCCAGGTAGTTTATATTGAAAAAATTCAGAAATCTCTGGGCATACCTGTTTGAGGATGCATAAGTCTCCCAGTTGATGGTGGAATAGTTGACATCTCCGAGACTTAATACAAAGGGACTCCATACCAGTTAGGTAGGAGGTATGGGTGCAGTGGTTCCTATAGGTGGTCCTGTAGTTAGCTATGATTAATAAGGAGTATTGTTTATAGTAAGCTGAATGATGGTAGATCCATTATCTTGTCTAATGAGTGTGGAGGTGAGTTTTTTTTAAGACTATAGAGACACCTTCACCTTTAGTGTCTACTTTTAATGTGGTAGGTCTGTAGGAGTGATAAGTACCGAGGCCCTTCACTAATGAAATGATTTAAATGATCTTGAACGAGGTCAATGTAATGATGCATTTTTCAGGGTAAGTAGTGCTTGCAGGGAGTGGAGTTTTTTGTTAAGGCTTCTAGCATTAACAGCAATACTTTAATGTTGAGCTGATTATGTGCAGTTATGTTGGAGGATTTAGAAGACTCACTTTGCCTGAAAAAGACACTATGGGCATGAAGAAGATATTAGCCGATATACAGAAGCTTTGGGGAAGAAGTGCAGGCCATCCTAATCAAAGCAGTTTGGACAGTCTACCATCTCCTTCCAGGTTTTTATACATTATATATATATACATATATATATATATATATATATACATACATACATACATACAGATATATCTATGAGTGCACACTGTCTTATACCAAAATCATGCTGTAGTGGGGAATGCGGAATGGGAAATTTGACCTCTCTCTACTACAGTGCAATCTCAGACATCTTGATATATATAAGTAGCAGGGTGTGTGTAGGGGTATAGGCCTCGCATATGTGGGTGTAGGGGGAAAACATTGGTTTTGTGTTTTTCTGATGATTGTTCTTGGACTTCGACCATTTGCGGTTGATAATTTATTTGTCAATGTTTTGCACATGTCAATGTGTTTGTGTGTGTGTGTGTGTGTGTGTGTGTGTGTGTGTGTGTGTGTAGTACCCCCTTTAAGGTCATACCTAAATCTAAACCAGTTGCTGAAGTCAATTATCTTTTGTTCATACTGTGACATCATTCTTGGAGATAATACAATGCTGTTCAAGGCTACGTTCATACCTGCCTAAGGCACATATTCCTAGATCTCCTCCATATTTCCTTCATATAGTCCGGGGTGTAAGTCTCATGTCATTTAAAAATCTGAAAACTGCTTGCAATGACAGAAACCAGCTCAGACACAGGGTATTTTATACACTTTTTATCTGTTTTTATAAGTTATTTAAACATTCAAATTTATGGAAAAGTTTTTTTTTTACGATGGTCAACTTTAAGACTTGCATTAATTAATCATCAAGTGATTTGAATAATTGATTGCACACTTGTTGACTGTTCAGTATAAATAATGGTGGTTTTTGTGGGTATTTGTTTCTGATGAATTTCTTGGATTAAAGGACGAAAAGTACTTAAAACACCCTGTGTCTGAGTTGGTTTCTGTCATTGCAAACAGTTTTTGGATTTTTTTAGTTTCTTGGGTGAGGAGGTTGTTTTTTGTGTTCACATTTTTGGTTGGTGTCAACGCTGCTTTGTAGTCATGGATTCTTCTCAAGACACTTTAATGGATCTTACCACCTATGACATTCCTGAAAGTTTGGTTAGCTTTCTGGATAAAATGTCTGCAGTTATCGTTGGTGCCATACAGGAAGGGTTCTCTCATTTACAGGGTTGCCTTGGAGACAACGTCAATGTCGCTCATTCTCAGCAAGCCCGGGAAAATGCTCCGACGGTAGTACAATGGTCGTTGCTGAATCTAGCTCAAGGGAGCAGGCAAAATGAGAGACCTGGAGTTGCATTTGGTCCCAAGTGAAATTAATGCATCGACAGTTGTATTTGAAGACAATGACGTGGTATCTCACATTTTTTGTTCTGGTGAGAATCTGTTTTGTTTCGTCAATGGTGACAACGCTGCTAGTGAACAAGTAAGTGATTCCCAGACGAACAATGTACCTGACGAGTTTGAAATATGTAAAAACAGTATATTCACTCTCGAAAGGCTATCTACTAAAACTGTCAATCTACAACTAGAGATGGCCTATTTAGAAGAAAATGTTAAAAACAATTGTGTACCTCGTGGACTGAGATGTTTTAGATTCCCTAATTGTGTCAATGAGGGTGACGGCTTGTACAAACAACTGGTAGATTTATTTAATAACACTGGGTTGGCCATGATGTATTTGCTTATTTCCCACTATAAAAAAACTTTACAAGAACTAAAGGGAGAAATGGAGACTTTGGAAAAAACTATTAAGACCTTCAAATTCTTTCCCAGTTTTAGGTTCTTGTACAGTGGGATTTCTGTTAAGGTTGATAGACTAAAAAAGACTATTATTCAAAGGAAGCAAAAGAAATTAAATAGAGACTTTACAGCATATAAAAGAAATTTGGCTTATTCAGTAAAAGCTAAGAATGTCAAGTCAAACAAAAGAACTTCATATGACAATAATGGGATGTTAAAAAATGAAAAGTCTGGCCCTGAGATGAATGGTGTTAAGTCTTCTCAGGTGGTGACGGATGACATGGGCCCTCCTGAAACTAATATACTGGTCACCGATAATCAGACAGTAGCCAAAGGTAGAATTTCAGGTCATTCATCAGCAAATGGGGGCCCTTTTTTAATGGACAAGGCTGGCAATCAAAAAACTCCCAAATGGTCCAACAGCAACAACAATGCCAAAAGTCAATAGAAAAGCAATAAGAAATATTAAATTTTGGTGGTCAAGGAGACTTTGCTATAGACATTTTGAACCTGAGTGGGGATGAATTGTATGATGATGTTAGAAAATGTTACAACGGGGTTTGTCTTTCATCCCCAGTAATAAGATGAATGTCACCAATTTAATTATTGATTTTAGATTGTATTTGTGAAAGCTCAATTTAAAACACATTTACAATGATTTGGCAGTTCAGCATGTTTTAAATGATGAATTCAGAAGGAAAAGTACCTATAATCCTGTTTTAAATGCTACTTTGCAAGTTTTTGGTAGGTTGTGTGAAGAGCAATTTAGAAATGTGCATCAGTGTGAATCTAGTTTTGCCAATCATTCTCAAGGTGAAAAAAATGCCTTATTCGATTTAGCGGGCAATAAAGAGCTGCGAGTGATGAAAGCTGACAAGGGCGGGGTAATTGTTATTATGAAGGCAGCAGATTATGAACAAGCTATTCAGGATCTGTTAAGTGATGGCCACAATTATAGACAAGTATCTAGTGCTGAGATACAGAAAAGTTTCAAAAGGGTGGATGTTGAGTTATTTGACCTGTTTTGTCAGGGTAGTATTAGTCATTCTACTTATAAAAACTTACAGGTCGAATATCCTAAATTGGCTGTTTTATTTGGTTTACCTAAAGTGCACAAGGACAGATCACATCCACCCTTTCGCCTATTGTGTCAGCGGCTTATTCAAAAACAGAACCTATTTCTTTGTGGTTAGATCAGATTTTGAATCCATTAGTTCAACGTTCTTCATCATTTTTACGTGATTCTTGGCAGTTACTTGAAATGTTGAACACTTTTAAAGGCATGGATGATCAGTGTTGTTTTGCATCTTTAGATGTTGTATCTCTGTATACCAGTATCAACCAGGAAATTGGTTTAGAGTACCTTACAGAATATTTAACTGGTTATTTGGGTTTTGGTCATGATAAGATCAATACTGTTTGTCAGTTGATGGAATTAGTATTAATTAACAATTTTTTCAAGTTTGGAGAAACATTCTTCCAACAGATCTCTGGGATAGCTATGGGATCAAGAGCTGCCCTCTACTTTGCCAATCTTGTGATGGCAATGTGGGAAAATAAGTTTTTGTTCCAACATGATCTGGCTACTAACATTTTGATGTATAAACGTTACATTGACAATTTGTTTTTCATTTGGAGACGTGATTTTTCCTCCTTTACAGTTTTCGTTTCCTACTTGAACTCAAGTACTGATTTTTTTTTTAATTCACTACAGGTGGTTTGGGCATGCCATTGACAGTAAAGGATAAGCAGTGGAAAGCTCAAGATGAAGTGAATTTTCCAGTAGGATTTTTAGGAAATCTACCTTCATCAATCAATATTTGCATAAGGACAGTCTGCGCCCTATGCACATGAAAAAAGGTGTAGTAAAGGGGCAGTTTATACGTTTAAGTAGACTGATGAGTAATATGGACATTTTTTGGAAGAATCAGATAAGTTAAAAGGCTTTTTTTATGATGAGGGGGTATGAAGCTTTTTGAATCCAACGTATAGTCCAAGAAGTCATGGAACTTAGGAATAATTCAGCTAGTCTTATTTTAAGTTCTGATAGAATAGTTTCTCCTTGTCCTTCTAGTTCTATGACTGACAGTGACAACTTTAGACTTGCTTTTCCCATACCTATCTCCAACAATATGATGTTAGTTAGAAACATCATTTTAGAGAATTGGAAAGTGGTTTTGGGACATCCAGATTTATCAGTATTGTGAGTATTAAACCAGTATTTACATATAAAAGGGTCTTGAATGTGAAAAGTATTCTTGAAAAATAGTCAAGTTCCTATTCAAACAAAACTAGTGGGTCGTTTGGTACTTTTCCATGTGGCCATTGTAAACAGTGTAGATACATTGCCAGCACAAGTTCTATTGAGATTAAACATGCTAAGAAGACTGTTTGGGCATCAGGTCATTTTGATTGTCAGTCCACTTGTGTAGTATATGCAGCCACATGTTCCTCCTGTTCTTGTTTCTATATTGGTAAAACCATCAGAAGTTTAAACAGGAGGATTTATGAACACACTTTGGTTATTAAGAATAAGTATTCCAACAATGCCTTAGCTAGGCATGCAGCTAATTGTGTAAATTATAAAAAGTTTTCATTTTTTATGGTGGATCATGTTTCTCCAGGTATATTTTGTGGAGACTTTAAGACAGCACTTGAATGTAAAGAAAGTAGATGACAAATTAATTTGGGGTGCTGATCAGTTTCCAGGTCTAAATGAGACAGTAAATATAAAATGTTTTCTCCAAATGTTGAGTTTATGAAATTAATAGTGAAGTATTTAAGATACAGATTATTTATTACATCTATTTTATACACTTTTTATCTGTTTTTATAAGTTATTTAAACATTCAAATTTATGGAAACGTTGCTTTTTTACGATGGTCAACTTTAAGACTTGCATTAATTAATCATCAAGTGATTTGAATAATGACTGTTCAGTATAAATAATGGTGGTTTTTGTAGGGTATTTGTTTCTGATGAAGTTCTTGGATTAAAGGATGAAAAGTACTTAAAATACCCTGTGTCTGAATTGGTTTCTGTCATTGCAAGAAGTTTTCGGATTTTTTCGTTTCGTGGGTGAGGAGGTTGTTTTTTGTGTTCTCATGTTATTTACTCACACATGTACAATGACTGGGTCATATGTGCATTTTTGGTGCAAGGATCTAAGGGCTTGCACAGTGGGGCAAATCCTGGTACTGATAGGCAACTGACAATGTCCCTCTCTCTGCACACCATAGTGAGTGGTGGATTTATAGTCTCAGTATGGAGTCACCTAGGAAAAGGATATTAGTATGTGTGGTGGTTTGCCTTATAGGCTTTTGGACTAAGTTTGTGTGACTTCTGGGCATATGATTTATGTTAGGTACCTGTTGCAATGTGTGTTTGTGAGGTTGCTGAGGATAATTGTTTCTTGGGTTACATTTAGGTGGTCTCTATGGTTTAGGCAGGTTACTTCTAACAGCCTCAGTGTATGTAGGTCTATGTTTATGGTCTGAGTTTTTTGCGATTGGTTTAGTGTGGTATTGTTTAATGCTGATAACCTGATTGTGATTGGTATTGACTTTCTGTGAGAACTTTGCCTCCAATAACATTATATAATTACATATGTCTCACATACTACAGCATATTATTTAAGTAGTAGGTGATTGCCTGTAACCATGAGAGAATTCCTACATCGTCTCAGGATGACCGTTTCAAACAAGCTGTCTACACACACAGTTGGAAAAGTGCAGGTCCATGGTTCTAGTTGCTTACTAGTCTGCAGGGGGAGTAGTGCCCAAGAAATTGGAGTTGCTTGACTATGGTGCTATCTATTTGCAAATGAACAATACAAGTCAACACACAAACAGGAATAAGCTACTTTGTGCAAACCCAGCCCTCTGCACAATAAGTGATTATTAAGTACTCTTAGAATTTTTAGTGTTGTTTATATAGAGAGAAAGTAATAGTTTTAAGTACCTGCATCTGTACAGTGTACAATTAATTATAAATGCATAATATGCAGAGTAAGCAACTTATAATAGCACGGAAATACAAAAAAATAAATAAATAAATAAATAAATAAAAAACAGTTCAACTCAGCCCACTGGCTAATGGCAAAAAAGCAAAATTCAAGGTTCTACAGAGCTTTAAAACTATCTTAGTTGTTCCTCTGCTCACACTAAGTATTTAAACAAAGCAATTTTGACTCTGAGCTTAATAAATGCCAAAAAATAAGTACAGAACTATTTCATCAGCTCAGTAAAAAATACAAAAGTTCTTAACTCCGAGATCTTCCAATGCTGGTCAAATCAGGTGTAGAACAGTCTTAATCTGTAGCATGATTGCTCAGCTCTGAGCCAGTGAGCACAAGGTCATGCAAGTACAAGCAACGTATAATAGCACAGAAATACAAAATAAATAAAATAAACTGAACCCACTGCCCAATAGCTAAACTGTGCATTTCAGGGTACTACAAACAATCAGAGGCCTCTAAATAGGTATTCCTTTACTTTCACTAGATCTTAAACAAAGCAATTCTGACTCAAATCACAATAAATACCACAAGTAAATGCATTAACTATTTGAATAACTCAATAAGAAATGCCAAAGTGCTTATCCCAGGTGTTACTAGGTTGGTAGTAATTCAAATTAGGTGGAGAACAGCCTTAATCTGCAGAGTGGTTGCTTAGAGTTACTTAGCTCTGAGTGAATGAACCCAAGTCCATGTCTATATGAGTAACTTAAACTAACAGAGAAATATAAAAGAAATTCAACTGAGCCCACTGGCCAATAGAAAAACAGCACAATTTGGGGTTCTGCAAGCAATCAGAAGCCTAGAAAAGTTTAGATATTCCCTTACCTCGCTAGAATTTAACCAAAGCATTTCTGACTCAGGCAACAATAAATAAAACTAAATGCAGAACTAGTTAAGCAACTCAGTACTTTACAAAAATAGCACAAAGATACCTTACAAGAATGATACTAGGCTTAAACAATTCACCATAAATGGTCTGCCTCAAATCCCTGTTGCTTTTTTGGGCTCTTACAGACTGCTAAAAGACAACCTGTGTCTGGCATGCAAGGCATCATCTGACCCAATACTGATGGACCCCACTACACATCATCAAGTCAATCAGTATCAGAAATGGGATCTATTTTCTGCAACATCTACAGAATGGTTTAGAATGACGGGTTTATCTCGCAGCAGATACCACTGCTTTGGAAAGAGTCTCCAGCCACATAAAACAAATGTTATCCCTGTCCATATTCAAGTGCAACTTGAATCTATGGATGGGAAATAGGAAATTTATCCTGGGCTTCCCCATACTGTTAATGGACAGAGGCAGATCCTAAATGTTTTTAACCCACTCCTCTGGTCTTTCAATATACCTGTGGTGTGACCGAGTTATTACCACTAGAGGTTATATAAATATAGTTTAGAAAGGGGTATTATTAATCTAAGCACTAAATGGGTTTGGTAATTCCAAGCATCAAACAGAAAATCTGGCTGCCAGCATGGGCAGTTAGCCTAATACTAACCCCTGAACCTATGTACCTATAAGTGCAGAGTAAGTTCAGTAGCTTAGCAAGAAATGCAAAAATATGTATTTTCAAAAATACTGATAATTTATACAAAAAAGAGAAATCCTATCTGAGAACTTCAGTCCCAAACACATACCTGTAGATCTATTTGAACAATCAATGTACAGTCCATACTCTTTAGTTTCTTTGCTTCTTGCAAGTTTCCTGAGTCAAAACAAGTTCAGGGCTCTATCTCCAGGGTATCTCAGAAGTAAGAACTTTTGGTAGGTGTAGTTGGTTCTTTTTTTTCTAATGTGCCCATCTAGTTACCCTGAGAATACTTTGTATTTTGGATAAGTCCCCAGTAGTCTGGTTGAACACGGGGCATTTAATACAATGCCTGGATTGTTAATGTACCTATGGCTTTCTGCAACTGATACATTGAAAGATTATGGACAATGAATGGATTCCATGTAACTAATTTTCTTTAACTGCTGCAAAATACAGAATAATTTCTTCCTTTGCTTTAATACATTGTGGAAATAGGCATTATCAAATGCAACCTTCCTTTCTGAAACCATTATTGGACCCTGATCCATGGAATTTTTTGGGGCCATTTCTGTTGGTTAAAAGAATAAAAGTGATATGGTAACAAGTCAAGGCTTTTTACTCCATGACAGCAGCTTCAATACAAGTAAACTATGTGACTTCATTATTTGAAAGCATTCAATGTACGTTTACAACTCTGTAAGCAGACAATTCAGAGGTAAATCTCTCATTACAAACTCCAGCAGAATGGCTCAATAATTTCCAACTAATAACAAAGTATTAGATAGTCTCAAATATGAAACGAACTGATCCACTTTTGAACACCTAAACCTCAATGCAAGTGACCGCTGCGGCCTATGGGAGTTCTAATGTATCTTAATGGTAAAGTCTGTTTGAAAGACTATACTTTTGTTCAAAATCTTCACCATCTTAGTTTATATTCTCATGCTCCATTTTAGCTTGAACTGGAGCAGGCTCAAATAAGTGCTGTAAGTATAAAAGTCACTGGCGCCAGGCACTAAAATAAAGTTTGCCACTCCCACACCATTCATAGTTCTATTCTATGGTAGTACCCATTAATCTGAGACTTTGTTTTCCGTTTCATAGTGAGCAATATACCAAAGAAGGCTGTCCTAGATACTTAATTACCATTTCCTTGACTAACCACTTAAAATTATCACCTCTTTAGTATGTGGAGAAAATAACCACTGGAGATATCTGTAAACCACGTATCATATACCTGTGTTCAACATAAATGAATGGCTTATTTGTTTTACAGAAGATGTTAAACATATGTCAAAACTATGGGAATATTTCTTGAAAATGTAAGCTTAAAGTGCATAGATCAACTAGATTCACAGTTCCTAAACAACAATAAAAATTTAACAGTGTTTAGTAAAAAATTCATCCTTTGGCTTCCTCAAACTTTGTAACCATCTTTTATTAGATTCTACTCTCCACAAAAGTTGATAATCCTCCTTGAAACCTCTGCCATTAAACTTTTAAATTTCCATATCTTGATAAATGGTGGAAAATAAATGCTGTCCAATGTAATTCTAACAAACTCCAAAACTTTAATAAAAATGAACCTCCCCACCTTATCTCCAGTGCTATGAAGCACATGTTTGTTTACAAGTTCATTGTTATGACTAAAAACCTTCTGACCTACTGTTCATTATATTTTATTTTAATGGAGCAAGAATACAATAAGGCTCTCTAACCTTCCCTTTTAAATGTATTTAACATTCTATCTTCCCTTCATGCCTACCTTTCTCCTTTACTTTCTTCCATTGTCCCATACCCTCTCAAATGCTTCCATCCTTACTTCTTTTCTATGTTTTTTCCCATTGTCCCACGCTGAGCTGAATGTCTCTGTAGACTCCTTCTCTACCATTCATTCTGATAGCCTACTCTGTGATTCTACTACCTTGTCTATGAAGAAATGGCTTCTGAAGATCCATGGAGTAGTTGGATCATTCAGTCTGCTGCCTGTGTCTCCTCCTTCTTTCCACAATGATCAAATCAAATTTCTGTGACATGATGTTGCATAAACATTATGAACTCCATCATACCTTTTTGTCTCATACATACCTCTAAACCTATTGGAAAAAGAAACCTGGACAAAGCCTGATATAATGGGGAGACAAAGCCCAAAATAGGGACAGCTTTTAAATATTGCTCTTATAAACTTAGAAAGTTGCTAGAATAACAGGATTTGTGTTAGCATACATTTTCTGAAGGGTATGAAGTCTATTATTTAGTGACTTTAATATTCAGATCATCCCAGTGATTTGCCAGGAAAAAATATATACTTTATGAGAAGCAGATCTAAAATAGGAAACAGAAATCTGGAAATCCTGTAAATATCTGGACAGTTGAGAGGTATGGTCTTATATAAGAAGACTCTAGCTCTTCTACCTCCAAGTCACATTCTGTTCCCTTCTTCCTATGAACCGGTCTGGTTCATTTGTTCTGGATTCCTTTAAGTAACCATATATCTTCCTGAACTAAACACAGTACTCAAGCCATGGTCTGACCACAGCCCTGTGGAGTGGAAACTTCTGGAATCTATTCATCTCAGGGTATACCACAGCATTCTGCTCACTGCTACCACTGCTTCCCCACCTGGGTATCAGTAGTTCCATCCCAATATTATCAATACCCACTCATCCTCTTCCTACGTCTTCTGGCATCAGTTCAACTCCCCCACTGACTATTCACACCAGGGTTGTTGTGACTTAAGTTTTTGCTGCTTTGATCAAATTATTTGATTTATTTTCCCATCCTCCCATAATTAAATGTGTGTGTGTGTGTGTGTGTGTGTGTGTGTGTGTGTGTGTGTGTGTGTGTGTGTGTGTGTGTGTGTGTGTGTATATAATATGGATTCACTTCAGAAGCTCGAAATACTGAAATCTCGAATTTCAGTATCTCAAGTCCAAGAAGTGGAATCCACAAAACAACAAAAACTAAAAAACGCGAAATTCGTAACCTCAAATACCGGAAGTTTTGAATTTCTCGGTTTTACTACACACACACACACACACACACACACACACACACATACACCATCCACCACACAAACACACACAATCACTCTACTACATGAAAGCAAGGGGGCAAGCCACCCTGCACCCCCACTTAAATATTCTCACTTCGAGGTCGCACTACATACAAACACACACAAAACACCACACAACCTACTTTCTCTTCGCGCACACACATCACAGCAACAAAACACACTGACACACACTACATCCCCTACCCAAACTCCTTAACACACACACACTTACCTGAATACATAACCACAGCGGAACTTTAGATGCGCGAAATTCAAAACCTCCGGTATTCGAGGTTTTGAATTTCGTGCTTCTAAACTTGCGCTATTATGTGGATTCGGCTTCTTGGGCTTGAAATACTGAAATTCGAGATTTCAGTATTTCGAGCTTCTGAACGGAACAAATACATATATATATATATATATATATATATATATATATATATATATATATATATATTTTTTTTATTTTACATTTGTTGACCGGGATGGTCCAACTGAGCTGAATAGCCCTTTTTCAGCAGATGCCGGGGGAGAAAAGCTCTACAGTATACAAGTCATTAAAGCATTAGAATTTCACAGTAGTTACATAGAAAGTATATTAGTTAATACAGAGGTAATTAGTTAAGAAGCATCATTGTTTTAAAATGTAAGCATTAAACAATATAAGACAATAATTCATAAAAAGCAGCAATAATTATAAGTAACAGTAGATGTTTCTAATAAATAATTGAGATCAGAAGAGGAAATGAGATCTATAGATGTAAAGGTAAATAGTATGCAGAGGTTATAGCTTATATATATATATATATATATATATATATATATATATATATATATAGGGTATACACTATTTCCACAAAAAA
The DNA here is from genome assembly GCF_019279795.1 of Protopterus annectens. Classification (NCBI taxonomy): domain Eukaryota; kingdom Metazoa; phylum Chordata; order Ceratodontiformes; family Protopteridae; genus Protopterus; species Protopterus annectens. The sequence continues at coordinate 699,340,846 of NC_056750.1, forward strand.
TTTAAAATTAACTCTGTAACAGATCCTTTAGGGTTATGATTTACAAAAACTCCCTTTGCATACTGTAAAGTATACCAAATTGGTTAGTTCTTGACCCTCTGACCTTTTCAATGATTAGTAGCATGACAGAGCTTCATACCAAATACCTTTAGGTATGGCTGCATACATACAAATTGGTCACTTATCCCACTGTCCACTTCAGTGGCAGCATAAGTGCCGTCTTGCAATATGATGTTGCATATTTCTTGTGTTATTCCAAAAGTTACCTCTAGAGGGGTTTACAGGACAGCACTTTCCCTCACTATAATGATATTTGTAAGTTGCACTATATATGTGCTGTGGACAGTCTGTGTGAAAAGTACAGGATTTATTTACTGGCTGCAGCCCTCTAGTATTCCATCCTGATAATAATCATGGGGACATTGCAATACAGCAAATGCGTTAATTAAAATACAGATGTCTTTCATCAGCAGTACATAAATTATTAAATACATCTCTGTAACATTAATGTATATTATTTAATAGTCTTTTACTACTGCTGTGGAATATTAGTCAAACAATTGGAATAATATACTTATCTTTCTTCCTCAAAGTGCAAGAAATCTGGGCAAAGCCGAGGGACAGAGGCTCAAAATCTGGAACAGATTTTAAATATTGCCCTTATAAACTTAGAAAATGTCTGTAATAACAGGTTTTACATTAACATGCATGTTCCAAGGCATATGACATACATACATACAATTATTTCAAGCATGGGCATTAATGCCCTTCTAGCTTGCCAATATACCAGAACACTTGCTTCCATATTAAGTGCCCAGGCTGTTCTTAAAAATATCTAAACTAGTTCTTGCTTTAATGTAATTTGGTAGTCTGGTCCATGCACCAGCTGCTCTCTCAGAGAATCACTTTTCATTCCTATAGAATCTTCTACATAGTTTGTCTGATGATTCTCTGCTACTTCTTCATAACCTCAAACATTCCCAGAGGTAGTTGTCTCTAAATGCCCTATATACCTGAATCACATCTCCTCTTAGATATCTTAGTCTTTCATAATAACTTAAATGTTCACATCCATGGATGGCCTTGGTATATTTCCACTGTAGTCTTTCCATTTTACTCATGCTTGTTTTCTTATAAAGTTTCTGTATCATTATTCCATACTCAAGTATGGGTCTAATGCAACTAACAAACAATGACGTCATCATTTCTGATTTCCTAGACTTCATAAATCTTTTTATACAACCTATAGTTCTGTATCTATCATTAACCAATTGGTTGATATGATTAGAAAAACTGGAGCTACCCATATACCAAGGTCCTTAAATGAGTCTATAGTTTCAATCACTGTGTGCTGTATTAAATATTCACCTTTCAATGTATGCCTTCCAAATCTCACATGCTTAGTTTTTGATGTATTTATCATGATATTATTCTCCTGTGCCCAAGTTATCAATTAGTCAAGTTTTTTGCAGCCATGCCTTATCTGTAACACTTGTAATCGGTTTACCCATTTTCAGGTCATCTGCATATACTGTAGAACACCTCAGATGAAAATGATAGGTCTGAAAGATACAATCTAAACAAGTAAGGGCTTGGGGCAGAGCCCTGTGGGGCACCCTGATTGTAACAAAGAATTTCACCTGTCCAGTTGCTGTATGATACTTGCCATGTCCTATTTGTAAGACATGCAGCTATAAATCTTATCAAGAGTACATTAATACCTATTTGCTCTAATTTATTAATCAGTGTTTTGTCTATGACCCTGTCAAATGCTGAAGTTAAATAAATTGCATCACAGCACAATTTTCCATTCATAGCTATTATATTATTATAGCACATCATGTTACAGGTGGTAATATATCTATTTTCAACATGTGCATGCTGATATATGGTTTCAAATCCCAATCTATCCAGCTCTGACAATAACTTATCCAATAATACCTTATCCATTTTTTCCACAACATGAAAGTAGACGCAACAGTATATATATGACTCTGGGTTTGTCCTACTCTCTTTTCTCTTAAAGACAGGTTTAATAAGCGCATGTCTCCAATCTTGAAGAATCTCTCCATATTTATATGACCTAGTGAATAATAGATATAATGGTACTGTAAGTTCTTGCTGAAGTGTTCTCAGGTCATTATTGCTAATTCCTTATCCTCCCTGTGCTTTGTTTGGATCCAGTTTACGCAGTTCTTTTTCAATATAATCTAATTTGATGCCATTATCTGAGGTTACCTGGATGTCACTAGGACAACTTATCACCCCTTTGTGGAACCAAACTGTTTTGCATAAGATTTTGTAAATATATCTATAATCTGTTTTGTCTGAGAATAAATTTTAGAATCTACACACAGTTTATCATTTTTTATGTATTTACTCCTTCCACATCTTATGTAGCTATGAAAAACGTTTTCTATTATGCTCAATATATTTATAAAAATTCTCTTCAATGCTTCCTGAGCTTGTTTCACACTATGCTTAATTTGTTTGTCCAGCCTCTTTATTTCAGTTTTCAAAGTTGTAGTTCGACCTCTCTTCCATTTCTGATATGTTTTGTCTATCACCTTAATCAGGTATCATGTTCTTATGGAAACATACTCCCCTGACATTGTATGCCCAGATTCTGATGTTAAATGTTTTTTGATTCTTTGCACTCAAGCAATTTCTCTTTCAAAACCTTCCACATTCCATCTGCATTTTTTCCACTGAGCACATCACTCCAGTTAGTTTTACATAGTAACTGTTTTGCTTCCATATAATCTGTAATTAACCTTCTGTGCATTGGTTTAGTTTTCAGTTTGGCAGAATTATCTAGCAAAAAATTAACCTTTATAAGCCCATGATCACTGTGCATGGCTGCTAGCTCAAACTGTTGAACTCCATGTTAAAGCAAGGATGCATGTGGGTTTGACTCCCGTTATGTAGTATTAATATACACTGATAGAGCCCACCTAATCACAATAGGGGAAGCCACCTCAAGCAGTAGACCCGTAACGAGCAGCATATCCCAGGGATCGGTATTAGGGCCTTTGTTATTCGGGACATACTTCTCTGAGGTGCATGCCAAAACCAGTGGGATATGGCTGACCAAGTTTGTAGATGACTGAAAGCTGGGTGCAGTCATCAATTCCCCAAGTGATGTGGACGTCCTCCAAGAGTGTCTCACCCAAACAAATAACTGGTGCCAGAAACATGGCTTCAAGCTGAATGCCAAAAAATGTATCATCATCCCTTTTGGGGAGAGTGACGTCCCCACATATTATCACATTAATAACAATGTCCTAAGCACACAATCAGAAGTGAGGGACTTGGGCACCCAGGTTAATAGTAACCTGACGTTTGACTACCATGTTGCTTCCATTGTACAGAAAGCTTTCTACATGGCCTACCTCATAAGTAAGGTTATCTCATCCAAGGAGAAAGAGGTCATAACATCTCTGTATTCTTCCCTTACAAGGCTAATTATTGAGTACAATGCCCCCTTTGGCATGTACCTCGCAAAGCACATGCAGCAGCTGGAGAGACCACAGAAGTTCCTCACCAAGAGAATCCAGGGCCTCAAACATCTACCCTACACAGATAGGCTAAAAGCCCTGTCCCTCTACTCAGTTTCATACAGACTCCTCAGAGGTGACCTCTGTCTGGCATACAAAGCCATCTCAGACCCCGCCTTGATGGGACTGCTGCATATTCACAAGTCAAGCTCCACTTGAGCAACCTGCATGCATGACCTCAACCTGGTCTGTGATATCAATAGCACTTGTTGGCAGGACAGATTTGTGTCCCAGAGACTCTCCCATCTGTGAAATAGACTCCCTCTCCACGTCAGCAGAGTACTTCATTATCCCTTTTTACGCACAACCTGGATAACTGGATGGGAAACAGAAAATACACCCTTGGGGTTCCACCTGTGGCTCTACTGGACAGGGGCTTTGGGTGCTGACTTGTCTGAACACGGGCTAAACTCTTGGCTAGGTTTATAAGGCACTCAAGGCCAATAGCCTAGTAACCTCCTATGATCAACACTGGTAAAACTTGACTTGAAGTCACAGTAATTTCATTAGGAATACAATGTCTAGTTTGCTCCATTCCCTCGTAGGTTTTTTTTTAGCAAGAAATGTATGAATTCCTCTAGGCCATCTCTACTTGATTTTGGTGCTCTGTACACTTCAACAATTGTGATATGTTCCAGGGTTGTCTTTACTGTCACAGTTACACAGTTCATAGTATTGGTGTTATTACTGAACACATAATAATCACAGTTCTCATAACTATCTTTAATCCCTATCCCCTCCACCTGATTTTTTGTTAGATGGTCTGTTACAGTAAAAAACATTTATACCATAACAGAACACAAACAATAACATCGGTCTTGTGGGAACACAGCAACATTTTCAGTAAAAAAAAAAACTTCTAGCATTAATAACTATCAATGTTGCCATCTGTGAAATGTTAAATTTTTGACCTAGCAAAAAAAAATCCTGCCTAGTGCTTGTCAAATATTGCAAAACATCTGCTCCAAAAATTCTCTTCCCTGATCTTGACAAATGCACACCATCCTGCCTGAACACGTGTGCCCAAAACTAGGCTTGGATCCTCTACACATTTCTATTTTTTAAAACAGGACATTTTTCCATGTAGGTATTTATGCCGCAAATCTTTTCATTCACAGTGACCTTTTTATAGGTGACTAGTGAAAAATAATACACTTTATGCAGCCACATTAATAAATAAAAATGTGGTACAGTAAAGTATCTAACCAGATTCAAAGCTCATGGAGATGCATACTTTACTTCTTGCTACTTTGTGTGATAGCAGTTAAGTGTTTTACAACTTTCAAATGGTTATCAGTTTTCCCTCCTATGTTCTTGAACTGGATGTTCATCGTGTTACACTGCTGCAGTCATTACACTTGGGTTATCCTGCCGTCAGGTGGTCCTGCAGTCGGCCATAGTTCCAAAGTCTTGGTCCGGCGTCAGTTGCTGTCGCTTCTTCCCTGACATCAGTGCGCCAGGGGTATATAAGATGCATCCAACGCCATTTTCTTCAGTCTTTTTTGCCGCGCGGTACCCGAAGCAGAAGCAGTTCGCAAGTGCCTGTCGACCGACTCCTGAGATTTTCGAAGTCGAATTTCAGATCCGAAGTCTTCAATAAAGTTAAGTACCCCATTGGGGAAACTTTTTTTCTTGCCTCAGACCGATGTCAGAAAAAGTTAATAATTGTATTTCTTGTAGGAAGCAAATACCTCATATGGGCTTCCACTCTTACTGTATTCCATGCCTAGGCCCTGATCACGATGCCACTAGTTGTCGGTTTTGTGCTAGATTTAACAAATGCACTATAAAAAGACGTTTTGATTTTGCTTTGCACTATTTTGGCCGAAGGTTCAATTATACTATACCGTCGTATCAACCGACGACCGCAATACCAAAAAAAACGCAAAGACAAGGATAAAGACAGGCATCCGAGGTCAAAAACCAATGACGAAACCTCTTCTAGGCCAGTCGCCGGTTCTCAGTGAGGCACTTTCGCAGCCCCTGACACCCGCTACCTCAGAGCCACAGGCCGCCTCTGACTCCCACGTGCAGACAACTAGGCCTCTGGAAATTCAAGGTATTGGGCCTACGGAAACTAATCCCTCAGATGGGTCCAGAGCCGCTGAGCAGGCATCGGCTTCTGAGGGTGTTTTCAGACCTTCACAACTTACCATAAAAACAACAGCCAAGACAAAAGTACCATTAAAGACAAAGAAACAAGTACAGCATTCTCCTGGACAGTCCTCCATCCCTAAGAAACAGATGCTTAAAATGGCCGAAGACCTCATTACTCTAATCAGGGGTTCCCATCCCCCTCCTGAGAAAAGGCCTAGGCAGGATACACACTATGATTACTCTGATCAGGTTTCCATTTCCTCTGATTCCTCTTCAGACCAGGGATTCTCTCTACCCCCCCCCCCCCCCATGAGGACTCTGATGCTGAAGAATCTATCCCTTCAGCCTCTCTTCCTGAGGATTATTCTTATGGGGAAACTTTACATACCATGAGGGAGCATTTCCATTGGAAAAGTCAGGATTACTCAGAATCCAAGAAAAGGCTCACGGATTTCCTTTTATGACCTCAGCACAGGCCCCTGGCTATTCTGCCTGTGCTAGATATTGTGGATGATGTGTTCTCTGAATCCAGCTTATCTCCTGATTCTTTGCCCCCTGCATCAGCCAAGCCAGATAGGTATTATAGAGTACCTGATTCTCACAAGTTTCTTTATAAAAACCCTTCTGCTGATCCAGAAACTATTTCCCAGGGTCCAAAAGGGGTTAAGGCTTCCATTGCAAAAAATCCAGTACCCTCTGACAGAGATTCCAGAGCTTTGGATAGATGGGGGAAGAAAGTATACACTTCTGCAACTTTAGCAGTAAGAGCTTTAAATTGCCAGTTTCACATGCTTAAGTATCAACAATATTTAATGGCTCAGTTAAAACAGAAAATGCTTGCGAGTTCAGAAGCTCCTGATTGTAAAGAAATGCAAGATTTATTGCATGCAGTTGAACAGGTGGGAAAACATATTTTGCAATGTGGTTTTGATTCTTTAGAGGCCTCTTGTAGAGCCGCAGTTACAGGTTCTGTGATTCAAGGACATGCTTGGTTAAAAGAACAGAGTTTACCTGATCATGTTAAGGCAAAATTATTGGATGGTCCTTTACAGCATGATACCTTGTTTGGTGTTAAGGCAGAAGAGGTGTTAAAGAAAATGGAGGATAAAGCTAAATCTATGCAAACAGTCAAGGATTTCTTACAGGTACAGCCACCTCGATTTAGCAGAAATTGGCCAGTGTCAGACAGGCCACAGAGAGGCAGATACAGTCGCCCAAGAGGCAGATCTCAACCCCAAGGCTCAAACAGACAACGACAGTGGGGCACCTCAACCCCAAAAGGAGGTGAGGACAAGTCTCATCCTTACAGGAAACAGTCACAATGACTTTCCCCTATGTACGCCAAGCACTTCCCTTTTGGAAGCCCCCTTAGGGGGAAAACTAGCACTTTTTTCTCAAAACTGGCAAACAATCACCCAAGACAAATGGGTTCTGAATATTGTGTCTCAAGGTTACAGGTTCCACTTTCATACATTACCAAGGCTAAAAGGAATGCCAGACCTGCCACAAAATCAATGGGCAGAGGCACAAAAACAAATTTCAGCCCTCATGGACATGAGAGCTATTCAAAAAGTACCACAACAGGAGCAAGGACAAGGATTTTACTCAAGACTCTTCTGGTCCCCAGAAAGGACAAGGCCTGGAGGCCCATACTAGACCTTTCAATTCTAAATACTTACCTGGATATTCCGAAATTCAAAATGTTGACATTACAGCAGCTTCTACCCATGCTGGGCAAGAAGGCTTGGCTTGTTACTCTAGACCTCAAAGAGGCATACCTGCATGTCCCTATCAGACAAAATTGCAGAAGATACCTCAGATTCAAAGCTGGTACAATGCACTACCAATTCTCTGCACTGCCCTTTGGCTTATCTACTGCACCCAGGGTCTTCACAAAGTGCCTGGCACTAGTAATTGCATTTTGCAGACAAAAAGGAATTCAAATATATCCATACCTGGATGACTGCCTCATTCAAGGAGAGACAAAGGACATTCTTCTACAGCATCTAGCGTTTGTAAAAAGGTTGCTAATTTCTCTAGGGTACACAGTAAACAAAAAGAAGTCAAAACTAGTGCCCTCACAACAGATTATATTCCTGGGTGCCATCTTAAATACAACGGCTCAGATGGCTTACCTCACGCCAGACAAACAAGTTCAACTAACTCAATATTTTCAATTACTGGCAAAAAAGTCCCATCTCAATGCAAGAAAATTCTGCAGGCCCTGGGATTCATGGCATCCTGTACACTACTAATACCATATGCCAGACTGCATATGAGGAAATTACAATGGTACCTAAAAAGTGTTTGGACTCAACATTCTCACAGTTTAGAAGCAGTAATACCAATTATTCCCTGCCTACAACAGGAGCTTGGATGGTGGGCACAGGCATGTCACCTAAACAAGGGTCAGCCTTTTACCCTACCCACAGCCAGGCAAACTCTAACAACAGATGCCTCGGATTACGCCTGGGGAGCACACATGGCAGGAAAATGCATTCAGGGCAAGTGGACCACAGACCAGATGCATCTTCACATCAATCAAAAAGAGATGTTGGCTGTTCAGAATGCCCTAACCACTTTCAAGGACCTTCTGCATCCAGGACAATTATTATTAAAGACAGACAACACCACAGTAATGTGGTACATAAACAAGCAAGGGGGCACTCATTCTTACCCCCTATGCAGGCAAGCCATGACCTTGTGGAATACAGCTCTAACGTATCAAGTTCACCTGCAAGCACAATTCCTGCCAGGAAAGAAAAATACTCTGGCAGACGATTTAAGCAGAAATATCATGGACCCTCACAAATGGAAATTAAATCCACAAATCTTCAGCATGGTAACGCAAAAATGGGGATGCCCAGACATAGATCTTTTTGCCTCCCCACTGAATTGCCAACTACAAAAATTCTGCACAAGGACTTATCACAAACAAGCATGGAAAGTGGATGCTCTTTTGTTCAGCTGGAAAAACCTAAAAGTTTATGCCTTCCCGCCACTGCCTCTCCTTTCAAAGGTACTCATAAAAGACAGACAAGAAAAACCACAGATGATCCTGATTGCTCCAGACTGGCCACGCCAGCACTGGTACCCTATCTTAAGGAACTTAGCTCAAGGCCCACCATGGATTTTGCCTCAAATTCCACACCTTCTGACTCAACAAAACAATCAGATCCTGCACGGTCAGCTCAAAACCCTAAACCTGGCTGCATGGCAGATTCATTAGTCAAACAGGCAACACCTCTCTCTAAAGCTGTTATGGATGTTATTTTGGAGGCCAGGAGGCCTCGCACCAGGAAAGCTTACTCAGAAAAATGGAAGGGATTCTGCGCCTGGAACCAGGCTCAAAGCCTTGATCCTCTTGTTCCAAACATGCCTCAGATTTTATAATACTTAACTGAGATGCTGGGCAGAGGCCTATCCTTCTCATCAATTAAGATCCAAGCCTCTGCCAATTCAGCACATTACAACACGGATCCTCCTTTATTCTCTTATCCCTTGCTAAAGCAGTACTTCAGAGGGACTAAAAACATAAGACCACCCCAGAGAGCACCAACACCAACTTGGGACCTCAATTTCGTTTTGGAAAAACTGACCCTGCCACCTTTTGAGCCAGCCAATACAGCCGATCTAAAATTTTTATCATGGAAAACAGCTCTGCCCCTGGCAGTAACTTCAGCACGAAGAGTCTCAGAGCTACAGGCATTAATGGCAGTGGAACCTTTTATAATTTTTCATCAGGACAGGGTTTCTTTAAGGACAAACCCTACCTTTATGCCAAAGGTGGTATCTAGTGTGGCTCTTAACCAAACCATTCATTTGCCAACTTTTTATCCAAACCCCCAGAATAAAAGGGAGAAACTTCTGCATTCTTTGGACATACACAGGCAGCTACGCTTCTACTTGGACAAAACAAAAGCTTTCAGGAAAACTGAGCAACTGTTTGTAGCATATGCTGCAGGGTCACAGGGCAAGGCTATCTCAAAGCAGACTATATCCAAATGGATAGGACACTGTATTTGTTACTGCTACACACAGCATGGAAAATCAGTCCCAAATAACATTAGGCCACATTCCACCAGGGCAACAGCCACTTCAACAGCCTTTCTCAGAAGAGTACCTACCAAGGAAATTTTGGAGGCTGCAACTTGGAGTTCAGTGCACACCTTTACCAAGCATTATCACCTGCCTCTTTACTCTAAATCCAGAGCAGGATTTACCACTGCAGTTCTGCAGGGCCTCATAGCCAATCCTAACTCTTTATAGACCAGCCACCCAACCTTTAGATTTGGGATTCTACCCAAGTGTAATGACTGCAGCAGTGTAACACGATGAACATAGTCCAGTTTTGTACCTACCATAAATGTAGATGTTCAAGTGTTCACACTGCTGCAGTGCAGGTTACCCTCCCTCCATCCCCTCTGAACTAGCTGGACTTATCTATATCTTTCTATCCTATACAACCTTTGGGGTGTATTTGCTTGTAACTGAAGGTATTGTTTTTATTTTATATGTATATTTTTTATTAGCAATATGTATTGCCTACCTACTTGGGGGAACCTGACATCTGGGGCAAGAAAAACTGAAGAAAATGGCGTTGGATGCATCTTATATACCCCTGGCGTACTGACATCAGGGAAGAAGTGACAGCAACCGACGCCGGACCAAGACTTTGGAACTCTGGCTGACTGTGGGACCGCCTGATGGCAGGATAACCCAAGTGTAATGACTGCAGCAGTGTGAACACTCGAACATCTACATTTATGGTAGGTACAAAACTGTACTATATGTCACCTGTCAAACTTTATTTCACTCTGCTCCCAAAGTGATTGCTTAACATCCATATCTTAAACATGTATCAAGCTGGTTACTATCGGAATCTTGAGCATAATCTTCCATATCATACCTGGCTGCTATTGCTGTAAAACATACATCATTATATAATTAAGATGGATAATGCATTAAAGAAACATGACAAGAGTGTATAGTTTCTGCACCTTATAGCATAACCAGCATTGATATGTTAGAAGGTGCACCTCATTGCCATGCATCCCTGCTTTATGGTATTGGAAGTTATAAGTAATAAGGAGAAATCAGATGCGCTATACAAAATAGGAAAAATATTCTTTCAAGGCACATTTGTATCACAGGTGAGAATGTTAGCTCTACGTGCTATACTCTGTTACGGCAAATAAAAAGAATTTATGTACCTACCATAACGTTCCATGTTAGTTATCTTCTTCTCACCTTCTTTCTTGCTAGTTGGGTTCGGAGCCGATCCTCGGCTCCGACTCGGCCATCTTCAAAAGCTCAAGGGCTGTATACTGGCTCGAGGCCCCCCTATATCCCATGATGCCTGGCACTAGATACCCAGATCTTGTTTGGTAAGTCTAACTGCAGACATAATAATAAAGGAATCCTATCCTAGAATTCTTAAATCCTACTGGAGAGACTACTAGTCAGAAAGGAATAGCCAGAGAAGACTCAGCCAGTGAAAAATCAAGAAGAACTCTTCTTGGTCCACTAGGATAAGGGGATGGAGGGTGGGACGCAAGAAAGAAGGTGAGAAGAAGACAACTAACATGGAACGTTATGGTAGGTACATAACTTCTTTATGTTAAGTTGTCTATCTCACCTTCTATTCTTGATGGTTGGGACAGCGTCCCTAGCACCTAAAAACCTGGGTGGCTCATCAGAAAAGACTCTTCAGAACAGTGGAACCAAAGTCAGCTCTGCTCCTGGAAACCAAATCCAACTTGTAATGGGAAATGAAAGTATGTGGGTTGGCCCATGTAGCCGCAGCACAAATAGATTCCATGGGCAACCTAGCCTGAAAGGCCACCGAAGTAGCTAAAGCTCTGGTGGAGTGACCTTTTGGTTTAACTGGCAATTCTTTATTCCTCAGTTGATATATGAATGTGATGATAGAAGTCAACCACCTGGATAAGGTTACCTTGGAGACCGGAAGATCTTGTTTACCTACTGCATAAGACAGGAAAAGTTGATCTGATTTTCTAATGTCCTTGGTTCTGTGCAAATAAAAGCATAGCTGCCTGTGAACATCTAACTGATGCAACTTATATTCCGCCCTGTTGGAGTGGTTAGGGAAAAACACAGGAAGGTCTATGGGCTGATTCAAGTTACTCTCTGAAGAGACCTTAGGAAGGAAGGACAGATTAGTCCTAAGAGCAACCCTGTCATTGTGGAACACGAGCTATGGGGGACGGACAGAAAGAGCCTGTAGTTCTGAAACTCTTCTGGCTGAAGTAATAGCTACCAGGAAGAGGGTTTTCCAAGATAAGAACTTCAGCGAACAAAAAGCTGCAGGTTCGAAAGGGGGCAAAATTAGCGAAGTTAAAATCAAATTCAAATCCCACGGTGGTGGAGGATCTCTCACTGGGGGCCTGAGCAGAGTGGTCCCTTTGAGAAAGGCTTTACACAGCTTATGGGACATGATATGGTTGTCCAACAGGCCAATGTGAAAATTTGAAATTGCTGCTAACGGACTCTAATTGTAGCTGAAGCAGAACCAGCATAGAAGAGTTCTGCTAGAAATTCCAAAATGGAGTGCACTGAGGCTGAAAAGGGGTCTATGCTTTTTGCCTCTGCCCAGGAAGAAAAATGTTTCCAGTTACTAGCGTAAGTTTTTCTGGTCGTAGACTTGTGTGATGACAAAAGGATTTGTCTCACAGATGGGGAAATATCTGGGAGCCTGGTTAGGGTTGGAAGTGTAGCAACCATGCTGTGAGCTGGAGAGTGTGCAGGGATTGGTGCAGCCCGCCCGATTGATGAATCAGGAGGTCTGGAACTAGGTCCAGAGAACAAGGCTGTTCGAGAAGATAGGAGTGTAGGAACAGAAACCATATTTGTCGAGGCCAGTAAGGAGCAATGAGGATCATTTTGCAACCCGAAACGGCAGCCTTCTGAATCAATTTCGGTATGAGGGGGAAAGGAGGAAATGCATAAAGAAGTCCTTGGGGCCAATCGAGGACTAGAGTGTCTCTGGGGGGATGCCCAGGGAGTGGAAGGAGGGAGAAGAAATTGCTGCACTTGTTGTTGAGGGGAGTTGCAAAAAGGTCGCAGCAAGGTTGGCCCCATCTGCAGAAGATTTGGTCCGCAACCACCTGGTTCAGAGACCACTCGTGAGGCATGAAAATTGCTCTGCTCAATCTGTCTGCTATAATGTTGGACTTCCCAGGGATGTGCGTTGCAATCAGAAACCGCTGGGAAGAGATCGCCCACTGCCAGAGTCTGAGTGCTTCTCGACATAGGGGGTAGGACCTGGTTCCGCCCTGCTTGTTGATGTACCACACTATGGACATATTGTCCATTTGAACTGCAATGGTCCCGGTAGGAAGAGAGTCCTGAAGAGCCTGCAACGCTAAGAGCATGGCCCTCATCTCCAAAACATTTATGTGCAGATGATACTCATGAGGTTGCCAGGTACCTTGGACTGTTCTGCCCTGATAATGCCCCCCCCACCCGGTCAGGGAGGCATCCGTGGTCACTGTAGCCGCTGGAGGGGGAAGAACAAATGGTCTGCCGTGGAGCACTGATATGGAGACCATCCACCATGCAAGGTGTTTCCTGCATGCCTGAGTGATCATAATCGTGTAAGACATGGGAAGTTGCTGGAAGGACCATTGGGTGAAAAGAAGCCACTGGAGAATCCTCATGTGAAAACGAGCTATGGGAACAAGTAAGATAGCTGCTGCCGTGAGACCTAGCGTTTGAAGGACAAACCTGGCTTGAATCCTTTTGCATGCTAATAAAACTTTGACATGCTGACGAATCACTGAAACCCTGTCTGGTGGGAGGCTCGCTAACATGTCTTTGGAATTTAAATTTGCGCCTATAAAGGTGATAGATTGACAGGGCAACAATGCAGACTTTTCGAAATTTATTGTGATAGCTAGCCTGGAGCAAGTATCGATGGTGCAGTCTCTGGCTCGCAGAAGGTGATGTCTGGTGGTAGCAGTGAGGAGCCAGTCGAGATATGGAAACACCTGGAATCCTTGCCGTCTCAGATGAGCGGTAACTACTGCCATACATTTGGTAAACACCCTGGGGGCTGTGGTGAGACCAAAGGGCAGAGCTCTGAACTGATAATGGCTGGCTCCCAGCCGGAAGTGGAGGAATCTTCGGAAGCGTCTGTCCATTTTTATGTGGTAGTACGCATCCTGGAGATCTATGGAGCGCATCCAATTGTCCTGACCCAGAAAGGGTAAAATGGACTGAAGCTCTGGAATTTTGTTCTTTGTACAGACTTGTTTAGTCTGCTGAGATCCAAAATGGGTCTCCAGTCCCCTGTCTTTTCTGGTACCAAAAAGAACCTTGAGTAAATTCCGGATCCTTGTTGGTCTGCTGGGAATTGCTGGATGTCCCTTTTTCTTAGCAGTTTTGAGACTTCTTGCACTGCTTGGTCCCTTAGATTGGGTGGAACATCTGGAAGGGACTTGTATGACTTTAAGGGGGTGTGAACGAAGGGGATTCTGTAGCCTCCGGATATGATGGACTGTACCCATTTGTCTTGTGTGTCTCGCCAGGCTCCTGGGCACAGTGATAGTCTTCCCCTGACTGCCTCCAGAGGTGAGCAGCCGGGCAACCCTTCAGGGATGCTGAAAGGGCTTGTCAGAGAAGGATTCTCTGCTGCCCTGGTTTTGCAGACCCCCTCTGCCACGAGGGTGGTGTCTGTTATTGTTCCCTCCTCTGCCCTTGGAGGAAAACTCACCACGTGTGTCCGGCAAGGCTCCTTGGGATTTCCGGAACCACATCTTCCCACTCTTCTGACCCTTAGGATATGGTCTAGAGGGAGTGGAAAAACAGACTCCTACAGCAGAGAGAGAGTCCTGCCTTCCTGCTGACACCTGGTAAGGGTATCTTTCACCTGTGATCCAAAGAGAGAGGAACCATCAAAGGGGGTGTTGGTGAAAGACGCTCTGAAAGGTTCCGCAAAGTTACACAGCCGCATCCAAGCATGCCTCCTTAGGGACACGCCTGTGCCTGCAGCTCCACTCGCACCATCGGCTGCATATGAAATGAGCCGCATGGAAGAGTTTACCACAGAATTAAGAGTCGCCAGCTGGGAGGCTGCCTTAGCCTGGGCCCCCTCAGCTGATGGATCTTGGAGGGTATCTCCAAGCTCTTTCAGGAGATCCCTCTGAAGACGGGTAAAGTGGCACAGGTAATTCAGGGACCACATGGTAAAGGCTGCTGAAGAGAATATCCACTTCCCATATCTGTCCATCGTCCTGGACTCCTTATTAGGGGGATGGACAGATGAAGTTTCAGCCAACTCCTTCTTTGTGGCCGCTGCTACCACCATGGTATCAACGAGGACAACCTTGGTCAAGAACTGTTTGTCCTGCGGGGCAGTAAGGAATTTTGCAGGTCTTCTGGGGGTCAGTTCCACTGTGTCTGGAGCTGTCCATGCCTTTCGAGCCACCACAGACATCAGTGGGTCGAAAGGTGGAGACACCCAGGAGGTGGAAGGTCGGGATCCAAACGCATCCAGGAATACCGACTCATCCTCGGAAGGGCTTAGGGTAGTCCAGTTTCACCTCTGCCTAAGCATCTCAAGGATGTCTGAGAAGGAGACATCTTCAGAGGGAGATCTTAGGGACCCTTCCGACTCCTATAAGTCATTATCCAATGTAATAGACTCGGGGGAGTCAACATGCTTCCTCTTGCATTTTCGCTTGCAAGGTGGCTCCTCTGAAAGATCAGGGGAGGCCTCGGAAGAGGAGGATACACCCAAGGGGGTGTCCTGGAGCACTGGATCCCCACGCTTAGGGTCTGGAAGAGGGGCAGAGGCTGATGCAGGCACCCTAGTGGGAGGAGCCGATGGGGTCAATCGTGGGACTGACTCAGGGGCCAGTACACTCCACATCACCTTGAAGGTGTCCCTGCCCAGATGCAGAGAAGGCTCAGGCTCCAACAAAACCAAAAGCCCTCCCCGCACCGAGGGAGACAGCTCCGAGGCAGATGTGGGAGCCGAACTCACCTGCGCCAAAGCACCAAGAAGGAGAGCAGGGTCGGACAAGGGTCTGATGCCACTTGCCCCCTTGGAGCTGACGAGGGAGTCTCGGTGCCCAGATCACTCCAAGGAAGGTACCATGGAAGGGATCGGAGCCGACGAAGGAACCGAAAGGGAGGGTATCGGCGCCGATGGTTCCACGACTCGAACCCCAATGAACACCGGCTCTGAGCTCAAAGGAAGAGTCGGAGGAGGAATATCAATAGCTGTGGATGGAGCCGACTCCTGATGAGGAGGGCTGGACAACATTTTGGCAAGGGCCTGCGACTTCAAGAGCCTACTGAACACTCTTTCCAAATCATGGTCCGAAAGTCTAGAGGACTGAGAAGAGAGGGGTGATCGGTGACTATGCTCCGATTGGAGCAGGGGCAACTTTGGAGCCGAAAGTATCGACTCCAAAGAAGGAGACCTGGATCTCTTTCGACTCTCAGCCGGCTCCAAAGACTGTGTCGGAGCCGACTGGGAGGGAGGGACATCGGTTCCAGCCAGAGCCGAAATGGATTGTGTGGCTTCACCCAACGACGGCTCAGAATTGGGAGCCAACGGTTTAGGTGGCCTGGAAGATTTCACCGGCTGAGACTTCGACGGTGAATCTTGGGGTTTAAGCAGACCCCTCAGAATCAATTTATTTTTGCGCTCCTGCAGGACTCTTGGACTGAAAGCATGACAGATGGAGTAAGAGTCCTGTAGGTGCACAGCACCCAAGACAATAAACACAAGAAGTGTGACCATCTGTCAGAGACATCGTCTGACAGCATGAGTCACACTTCTTGAATCCGGACGGTTTTGGATCCTTGGACATTCTTGGAAGAAAACCAAGGACAAGTTTTCACACAAAAGTTAAGGTAACCGATAAAAAATATTAATATCCTACAGTTACCACAACCCACTACAAGTACTACTACTACAAAGAAAAACAAACATCACTAACACTAAAGGTTATAGAGAAAAAGATTTTTTTTTTTTTTTTTTGAAGGAAACAGAAAAGAAAGGTTAACCTCTAACTCAAACGGAAAGAACCTTTCTGTGGAAAAGGGAGAGAAGGGGGGGAGGGGAAACTCTCTAATTTAAACGAGTTTCTTAGGAAGGGAAAACTATTTAGAGGAAAAAAACTAACTGCAATGAATAAAGTCTAACTAATGACTAATTCTACACTACAATACAGTAATTTTTACAGGAAAATAAGAGTAAATAACAGTAATAATAAATAAGCTTATACGACCTGAGCCAGTACAACAACCTCGCAGCAGACGAGATCTGGGTATCTAGCGCCAGGCATCATGGGATATAGAGGGGCCTCGAGCCAGTAAGCAGCTCTCAAGCTTTTGAAGATGGCCAAATGGTGGCACAGCACGAAGCATCAGAGACTATCCATATGCAACTAACAGTGGGTAAAACTGCCTTCCAGTTTATAGCCTGCTACAGACCACCCTCCCAAACCCAGGAACCCCACTCGACCTTCCTGAGAACACTGGAAAATATGAAGGTCTCTCCAAACACCATTATATTGGGTGACTTCAACTACCCAAACATAGACTGGGAGCATTACTCTAGCTCCAACACCCTAGCCCAAAGGTTCCTAGAATTTATAAACTCAAATGCTATGGAACAACTTGTTACCACTCCCACAAGAGGGGAAAACATACTGGACCTGATCATCACCAACATGGGGACTCTATGTTCCAGACCAGAAGTGTATCCCTCACTGGTAAGATCAGACCATAAACTAATCTCTCTGGATATTCACATCCCGACCCCACCCCTGCCCACAAAACCACAGTGAAAAACTTCTCTAAAGCAAATTTCACACTCCTCAAAACCGAGGTGGAATCCTTCAAAGCCCCCGGGCCTGTGGAAAATACGACCCAGACCACAGAATCCTTTATAAACGCATTCTATGAACACCTTCAGGAACGCATGGATCCTGCAATCCCAAATAAAACCAAGACCCAATCCTCCAAAGGCAGACGTCCTGTCTGGTGGACCCCAGCCATAAACAAACTATACAACAGAAGGAGGAAGCTACTACATGATAGAGCAAAATCCCAAAAAGGGAAGGCATCTCTGATCAGTATTAGCAAAAAAC
The DNA here is from genome assembly GCF_019279795.1 of Protopterus annectens. NCBI lineage: Eukaryota > Metazoa > Chordata > Ceratodontiformes > Protopteridae > Protopterus > Protopterus annectens. Next base: position 699,358,625 of record NC_056750.1, read on the forward strand.
TACGGGCACTCATAAAATCGTCTAAGGCCAGCTTCGAGAGAAAAAATTGCACAGGACACCAAGGATAATCACAAGGCTTTCTTTAGTTATGTTAGGAACCTGGGTTGGAATTCCCAGATATGCTCAGAATTAGTCCAAAATGACAAAAAATACACCGAACCCACAGACATTGCCAACATCCTAGCTGACAGGTTTAGGGCAAACCCCCCCCCCCTCCCCACCAAAGGGCAAATATCTATCCCAGCAGAGTGCTGCCCCCCTGACATTTCAGATGCTCAGGTAAGAACTGCCCTCTCCAAAGCAAAAAACACAACATCAATGGGACCAGACGGTGTCCCGGGCTGCGTCCTACATGAACTCCAAGAAGAGCTAAACCCAAACATAAAACTACTGTTCAATCTCAGCCTTACTACAGGATATGTACCCAAAGAGTGGTGTACAGCAACAGTGGTCCCTCTCCACAAAGGTGGTGCCTCAACGGATCCTGGAAACTATCGCCCCATAAGCCTGACTAGCTTGGTCTGCAAAGCTATGGAAAGGATCATCATGGACCTCATAAATAAAGATATTGGGGACCTACAGACACTAGATCCTACCCAGTTCGGCTTTGTTAAGGGCAGATCCTGCCTCTTAAACCTGGTCGATTTCTTTGAATCAGTCACCAAGGCCATTGACGAGGGAAGGTGGTCCACACAGCCTACCTGGACCTCGCAAAAGCCTTCGATACAATACCCCACTCGGGCATTATAGATAAGCTCACCAGCTCAAATATAAACCCCTATGTCACTAGATGGGTTGCAAACTGGATCAAGGACAGAACCCACATGGTTAGAATTGCTGGAGCCATGTCAGACCCCAAACCAGTTACAAGTGGCATCCCACAAGGCTCAGTCCTGGGACCTCTCTTGTTCGGTATATATTTCTCAGAGGTACAGGCCAACACGGAAGGACTGTGGCTGACCAAGTTCGCAGATGACTGCAAACTGGGCGCCATAATCGACTCTCCAACCGACACAAGCATCCTCCAAAAGGGCCTCATAGAAACAGACAGCTGGTGCCAGAGCCATGGCCTCAAGCTAAACGCCAAAAAGTATATAGTCATCCCCTTTGGCAAAAACAAAGCGCCCACAAATTACCACATAGGTGGTAATCCATTAAGTACAGAAGAAGTAATTAGGGACCTGGGGACCCAAGTTGATAGCCATCTCTCATTTGACAACCACGTGGCCAAAGTGGTTAGAAAAACATTTTATATAGCCCACCTAATCATGAAGGGATTCACATCTAGATCAGGGGAGGTCATCGTGCCTCTTTACTCATCCCTCATCAGGCCCATAATTGAGTACAATGCCCCTTTTGGGATGTACCTTACCAGACACCTGCAGCAACTGGAAAGACCCCAAAAGTACCTCACCAGGAGGATCAAAGGGCTCAAACAGATGCCATATGCTGCCCGGTTAAAGCAACTCCAGCTCTACTCAGTGGCATACCGGCTGCTCAGAGGTGATCTGTGCCTGATGTATAAAGCCATGTCCAACCCAGAATTAATGGACATGCTGCACCTCAGAAAATCCAAATCCCATCGAGCTACGCGCTCGAGAGACTTGAACCTCAGCACTGAAATAAATAGGACATGCTGGAGGGACAGATTCATAACCCAGAGGCTCCCTTCACTCTGGAATAAAATCCCAGTCCAGGTTAGGCAGAGTCCCTCATTGACTCTCTTCAAGAGGAATCTTGATGAGTGGATGGGAGATCGTAGGTTTACCCCGGGTATCACTTCTGTGTCACTGTTAGACAGAGGCACAGTATACTAACCTCGAAAAAGGGCATAGCAAAATTAATTTAAAATGGGTGGCGAAAGCCAAACACACTCTGGCTAGGCTTATAAATGCCCTAGGGCAGATAGCCTAGTATGAACCTATGAATAGAAGGCGAGAAACACAACTTAACATCATTTGCTACACTATTAAATAAGATAGCATGCAATTGTAAAGATGTTTCATGTGTATCCTTTTCTGGATCACCAATTAAGTTAACGCAGTGGACATGGAGTGTGAAGTAATTTGCATTGCTAGTAAGATCCCAGAAGGCCTGATTTCTTATGTCAAAAATGAGATCTCCTAAATTACTATGACATGTGCAAGTCATTCCGTGGCCCTTTATTGTTTGTTCAGAAATTATATTATATCTGGTAGGTCCACAAACTATTTCTACAACGTATTAATTTTGCAGTATATAGAACTGCAAGTGCACTTTTTATGTTAACAGGAGATAAAATGATATGCAAAGTATGATCATTATAAAATGTTTAAGATTTTTATGGACACGATCTGAAGTTTAAAAGTGTCTGCAGTATATAACAGAGGAAAAAGAATGCCACATTTTCAAAACATAGCAAGGGCATTCTCTGAGTAAAGCAGATAAGCTGAAATGTAAACAGCAGCTGTGTCACATTTTGAATGTTTACAATGACAGAGTGATTAGAAATGTAAGAAGTGTATACTTAATGGAAAATGACAACAGATTTAGTTTGCTTTGATAAGGAGGGGGTACGGGGTTTTGAAAAGGTGCGTAGGTAATTGATTAAATTTATAATAGTTACAAAGGAGGGGTTATGGATGTGAGCTGCATACACTGCATTTATACAAGGTAATTGAAAGGTTCATGTCAGGAAGGGAGGTGTGCACACATAGGATGTGTGGAGAATTTGACAGAGGTATATATTTAGAAGTTTTGGTTTATATCATCATCTTTGGAACTGAGACTGTGTGTTCACCCTCCCAGCCCTCAGTAATTCTCCTTTGCAGGTAGATTAGATTTGCTACACTACTGCTCTGTGAATGCAAATTCCCTGAGCCTCAGCTCCTCAAAAAAGTGAATCCCTGACATTGCAGGTATTTCCACTTAAAAGCATTGTTGGGGAATCTTGCAGGCACTTGGTGCTATTTCTGGATGTTTGCCCTCTTCCATATTTTAGTTTAATTATGGAGTTGATATAATTTAGAGGGGAGGCGTGCAGGAGGCCTTGACCTCCTTTAAAAAAACACTGAAGACAGTGTTTTCATGCATTTTTTTTTCCAGCGGGTTGACTTTTGGGAAGTTGAGGCTTTTGGTTAATTTGCATTCATCTACTCATAGTGGAAGTGATTATATAACTGGTGTATTCCGACAACAGTTTTTACGCTGCTTGTGTAAGCGACCAGAGAAAAGATTAATGAGCATTAGGATGCGGCTTGCTACTGTTGCTATCTAGGTGAGGTGAGAGTTTTTCCACACTGAATAAAGTTGGTGGTTTGGAAAGTTCTTATTTGTCATATTTATTTGAATAAAGTGGGAGGTAACCACTCTGCTACATAGTCCAAAGATAGTTGAAATTTGAATTACTGTAGTTATCAGTTTAGAGTATAAATATTGTGTTGTTTTATAACTCTATAAAGACGAAAAACTAGACGTAACAAAATGTCCACACGTTTAATTATATATACTAAGCGCTTTCATCCCTTCTACTATTTAAAACGGACTTCATCAGAATATATTTTCTAAGTCACACAGCAGCTGATTTTGTACTTAAAAAACATACCAATTTCATTTTTCCAACCTGTTAAACTAATAATAAGTAAATGTTCAACTGTGCAATATAAAATATTTATAAACACTTCACTAGATTGTGTTAATAAAATGCATTTAGATACCAATGTAAATATGTATGTCATATCAAATATATAAATATATTGATTATTATAAATGATTATTATAAAATACAATTCTAAAATCACAAAGAAATGCAAAACAACTAACATGTAAAACATCATAAATACAAGCAAATATATGTAAATCTAAAATAAGCAATCTGAAGCTGTTAGATATATACATACGGGTCTATATCAGAAGACCAAAAGTTTAAAATCGCAAACGCTCTATGAGTATGATCTCGCAGTTGGAATATATATATTTAGCAGGGGGTGGGGGGGCACAGCCCCCACAATAATGATTTTGAGGTCTGGCATTTTTGCTCTTTAGAGCATTCGCGATTTTAAACTTTCGGTCTTTTAATATAGACCCTATACATACATATGAATGTTTACTTATTATTAGTTTAACAAGTTGGAAAAATGAAACTGATATGTAAATTAACTAAGTGTTTAACTATTTTATTTACTATTAATGATATGTAAATTAGACCTGATTGGCACTGAAGTCCATTTTAAGTTATAGAAGGGATAAAAGCACTTAGTATATATAATTAAACGTGTAAAATTCATTACATCTGGGAGATTTTTTACTTTATACAGTGTTTTTTTTTGTTACTTGGAGGTCAGGGAAACATTTTGCCTGATTCTGCTGTTTTATGTTTATAATAAATCGGGTCATCATGGCCGACCTCACACATTGGCAAACTAGGCAGCTGTCTAGAGTGCCATTTGACCAGGGAGTGCTTCTCTGGTTTGTGCATTCATTTTTATTTATTAATTTATTTACTTACATACATCTGAACAGCACCCTTTTTCTCAGGAATCACTTATATTAGGCCGAGTATAGATACCGCCAGAGGTGCCTGGAACTTCTGATGTGAAGTTGTTCAATCTCGCCGTTCATTCTTCACTGATGGGTTCGGAGCCGATCCGCGGCTCCGACATGGCCGACTAGCAAGCTCAAAGTTCTCCAGTAGCTCGAGACCCAACCCCTTATTCCACAATGCACTGCTGGAATTACCTCAGATCTAGTTTGCTGCGGCACGGATCTCTTGGTTTCCAGCGTTGCTCGAGACTATTATTGGGAGTTTTCAACTTTCAGCAAGTTTTATATTTCAATGTTAATATATCTTTGATTACTATATAATACTAGATGTTACTAGCTAGTAAATAGTTGTTCTCGGTGTTCAACCCCCTTTCCTGAGTAAAATCTTTCTTTGCCTTCGGCCCTTTGGCCTTAGAATCTCTTCTTATAGTTGTTAGTCAGTTCCCTGTTTGGGACTCTTATTATTGGATTACTTAATCCTGTTTATACTGATATAGTTATTAGTTGCCCCTTTTAGGCTGTGTGTGTTTTGTGTGAGTTAGTTAGTTAGATTTCTTAAATAGCTCATAGTTAAACAGTGTGTTCCATTTTACTGGATATTGTGAAATGTCTGAAGAAAAAGATAAACATCCAAAGTCTGGGTTTAAAAAATGCCCAGACTGCAGACAACAAATGTCCATCACGGATGCCCATGTGCAGTGTGTTTACTGTTTGGGTGAGGTGCACCTGCAAGAGTCATGCAGTATCTGTCACTCCTTTTCCACCAGAGTGCTTGCAGAAAGGAAGAGGAAGTTAACTGATAGGGGTATTATCAAACACCCTTTTTTCTGAGGCACTGTCTGACCAGGATGGTGCCAGAAAATTGTCCAAATCTTCCTCTAAATCCAGGTCTAAAAAAGGAAAAAGGTCAGAAAGTGTGGTGACTTCGGCTCCACTGCCTTCGGAGCCGACAGTCTGTTCTTTTCGGAACCAGGAAACAGCTCTGGATCCAGTTGCTGAAAAACCTCCATCGATACTGCTCCTATCGTATCCATCTGTTCACTCTTCTAGGTCCTCTGTCAGCCTTTCTGATCTGGATAGGGACCAGCTGGTTCAGAAACTCTTAAAGGCACCAGGTTCAGCTAAACTGCTGTCGGCTCAGACCCAACTGTCGGAGCCGAAGACCACTACTCTTGAATTGTCTGCTCCTCCTCCGAGCCATACCGGACCTTCGGAGCAGGAGGAGGCTGACCTGTTGATTATGGATCCCTTGGAGCTGACACCTGCTCCAGTGTTGTCGGCTCCATCTGCTCGGATGTTCTCGGTGCCGACCGGGAACTCTAGGAGCCGACACTCTCCGGTTGGGTCCGGGGAGGATAGCCGCACTGACTTGTTGGTGCAGACTCTTCCTCTCGGGGCCTCGGCTTGGGTAAGCTCGGCTCCTACCTCAGGCTCGGAGCCCACGACTTCGGTGCAGGAGGAGATTGCGGCTCCGTCGGATCTGTCGACTCCTTCTCATCAGAGCCGAGGTGCATTCGAAGCCATGAGGCGAGTGTTGTCTGCTAAGACTTCCTCATCTCAAGGTCTGGCTTCTTCTTCACCTAAAGTGCCTGTGTCAGTTTCTGTCTCCTCCAGTCATCCCAAGCGTAGAGACCCTGAGCCCCACGGGGCGCTCCCTGCTCTTCTGAGACCTCTCCAGAAGTTCCACCTGAAGAGGTTTCCAGGAAGAGATTTTGCAAGAGGAGGCATATGGACTCCCCCCAGGAGTCTCCCACATTGGACACCGACTTGGATGAATCAGAAGGGTCCCCTAGATCCCCCTCTGAGGACATCTCCTTTGCAGAGATTCTTGAAATTCTTAGCCAGAGGGGTGATTGGCATTCCAAGAGCCCTACTGAGGATGAGTCAGTTCTCCTGAAGGTGTTCGGGTCTCAGCCTTCCACCTCTTGGGTATCTCCATTCTGCGATGAGCTTATGGATCAAGTCTCTCGTAGGGCATGGGAGTCACCAGAATCTATGGAACCTGTTCCTAGGAGGCATAATAAGTTTATTTCTGCACCCGTGGATAAGTCCTTTTTGACCAAGGGAGTCCCTGTTGATGCCATTTTGGTGGCGGCGGCGGCCACCAAAAAGGAAATGTCTGAGACTTCCTCGTCTATCCAGCCTCCTAACAGAGAATCTAGGATCATGGACAGATATGGGAAATGCATGTTCAGTTCAGCGACTTTCTCACTCAGATCACTGAACTACTTGACACATTTTACCAGACTGCCGAGAGATCTCCTTAAGGAGTTGGGAGATACTCTTCAGGGTGCCATAGCTACGAGTGTATCCAACAAGTTTGCCACTCAGCTCTCTACCCTCAGTTCGATAGTCAACTCGTCAATGCGTCTCGTATCTTAGGCAGCTGATAGTTCGAGCAGAGCTGCAGGTACAGGAATCGCTCTTCATAGGCATGCCTGGATGAGACTCTGTTCCTTCGTGGAACCCTTCAAGTCTTCCTTTACGAATACCCCATTTGACGGCTCATCTTTCTTTGGGCCAAAGGTGAAGGAGACTTTGACCAGGTGTGAGCAAGAAGGAAAGACTGTCTGCCATCAGAGTCCATTTTTCCACCTCCACTCGACCCTTTCCTAAAGGTCAGAGGGGAGGAAAGATGTGGTTTCGAAAAGCCCAAGGAGCCTTTCAAGACACACATGGAGAGCCTCCCTCCAGAGGCAGAGGAGGGGGTTTCAATGGAAGACGCTGCCCTCGTGGCAGAGGGGGTCCGCAACACCAGGGTGACAGAGATCTCTTCTCTTTTCAGTCCTACCAGCGCTCCTGAAGGGAGGCCCGGCTGTTCTACTCTGGAGGCAGTCAGGGGTCACTTGTCATTGTACCCAAAAGCCTGGCTAAATATAACAAATGACAGTTGGGTACAAAGTATCATTTCCAGAGGGTATTTCATACCTTTCTCCACCCAGCCCCCTCCCATCAAAAAAATCCCGGATGTTCCACCCAGTCACATGGGACAAGCAGCAATAGAGGTATGCTGATTGCTAGAAACAAAAGAGTCATCCAGTCAGTCCCGGCAGACCAAACAGGATTCAGAACTTACTCAAGATTCTTTTTGGTTCCAAAGAAAACAGGGGACTGGAGACCCATTTTGGATCTCAGCAGACTCAACCAATTTGTGAGAAAAGAGAAGTTCCGAATGGTCACGCAACAGTCCATACTCCCATTTCTAGGGAAGGAGAATTGGATGTGCTCGATCGATCTCAAGAATGCATACTACCACATAAAGATGGCCAGGCCATCCAGAGATCACCTGCATTTCCGGCTGGGAGCCAATCATTATCAATTCCGAGCTCTGCTCTTTGGTCTCACTACAGCCCCCAGAGTGTTCACCAAGTGCAAGGCAGTAGTCACGGCTCACCTGAGGCATCTAGATTCCAGGTGTTTCCGTATTTGGACGATTGGCTCCTTACATCCACCACCAGGCATCAACTTCTTCAAGCGAGAGAGGCTACTCTGACACTCTGCGATTGGCTAGGCATTACAGTCAACTTCAAAAAGTCTGCCTTGTTGTCATCGCAGCATATCATTTTTATAGGGACAGAATTAGACATGTCAACCACCACTCTTCATCTTCCACCAGAAAGAATTTGTATTCTTCGCCAACACATCATGTCCCTGATATCAAAGAAGAGAGCACCAGCTGCAGAGGTATTGAAAGTTTTAGAATTGATGGCGGCAGCTATTTTAGCAATCCCGTTAGCAAGGATGCATATGAGAATCCTTCAATGGCTTCTATTCACGCAATGGTCTTACCAAGAACTTCCAGTGAGTCATATGATCCTGATAACGAATTCCTGCATGAAGGATCTTCAGTGGTGGTTGATGTCTCTCCATGTCACAATAGGATGTCCCTTCATGCTCCCCCCTCCAGTTGCCACTGTGACCACGGACGCTTCCCTGATAGGGGGGGGGGGCTTTTTCAGGGAAAGACTGCCCAAGGCACATGGACAGATCAAGAATCACATCTGCATATCAATGTCTTGGAGATGAGAGCAGTACTTCTAGTGATGCAATACTTTCAGGACTCTCTTCCTCTAGGGACAATTGCAATACAGACAGACAACATGTCAGTGGTCAGGTACCTCAACAAGCAAGGTGGGACCAAGTCTTATCCCCTTTGCCGAGAAGCCCTCAGAGTATAGCAGTGGGCAGTGTAATCCCAGCACTTTCTGTTAGCAACGCACATCCCGGCAAATCCAACATCATAGCGGACAGACTGAGCAGAGCAATTTTATTGCCCCACGAATGGTCCCTCAAACAAGAGATTGCAGACAGGATCTTCCACAAATGGGGCCAGCATTCCTGTGACCTGTTCGCCAGTCATATCAACAACAAATGCAGAAGCTATTTTGCCCTGATTCCCACACCAGGTCAGTCCCCGAGGGATGTTCTTGTCCACAATTGGCCCCCGGGTTTCCTCTATGCATTTCCACCAATTCCCCTGATACTCAAATTCTTACAGAAAGCAACATCGCTGGGACGGACAATCATCCTTATAGCCCCTCATTGGCCTTGGCAGATTTAGTTTCCGTTTATTTACCATCACATTCTGGAAGAACCATGGATCCTGGACCCAGTTCCGGACTTGCTGACACATCCATCAGGGGATCCTCATCCATCCTTGGAGACAGACACTGAAGCTAACCGCTTGGCTGCTCCAATTCCCCGCATAGCCAGGCTTTATAATCTTTCCAATGACACTAGTCAAATTTTGTTGGCTTCCCATAAATCTTCCACTAGAAAATTGTATCGTAGTAAGTGGAAGAGATTTTCCATTTGGGCTTCTTCCCACAACATTGACCCTTACCAAGTGCCATTGTCTTCTGTTTTACAATTCTTGACAGAAATCTTCAATAAAGGAGCAGCGGCTGCTACGGTGCGAGTGCAATTAGCTGCTATATCTAATTTCCATCTAGGAATTCATGGTTTGAATATTATGGCTCACCAATTGTCTAAAGCTTTTCTAAAAGGTTCCTTTCACATGAGGCCTCCTGTGAAGACACCTTACTCTCCCTGGAATTTGAATTTTATGTTATCTCACATCATTCTTCCTCCTTCTGAGCCTGCATCATCTTGTGAGCTAAAATTTCTGTTGTGGAAAACTATCTTCTTAGTAGCCATCACTTCAGCCCATAGAGTGTCAGAGCTCCAAGCCCTTTCCATCAAGCCCCCTTACATGGTCTTCCATACTGACATAGTATCTCTCAGGACAAATCCATCCTTTTTGCCCAAAGTCTCTTCTGAGATTAACATTAATCAAGTCATTGAGTTGCCCGTTTTCTTCCCTAATCATACCAACAAATTGGAATATATGTTGCACAAACTCGATGTTCATAGACAACTTAGATTTTATTTAGACAGAACAAAAGACAATAGGAAATCAGATCAGCTCTTTGTGTCTTTTTCTGAGGCCAGGAAAGGTAAACCAGTTGCCAAAACAACCCTGTCTAAGTGGCTGTTGGATTGTATCACCTACACATATTCTTGTCATAACATGCCCTTATCTAGTAAAGTGAAGGCTCATTCAACCAGAGCAGTTTCTACCTCTTCAGCCTTTCAAGCCAAATTACCTTTGGAAAACATCTGTGCAGCAGCCACATGGTCTAAACCTCATACTTTTATAACTCATTACAAAGTGGATAAGGCCTCCAGGGACAGGGCTTCATTTGGTTCTACGGTTCTGAAGAGTGTACTTCCATGTGGCACCCAAGATCAGGGTGCTAGGGACGCTACCCATCAGTGAAGAATGAACGGCGAGATTGAACAACTTCACATAAAGAAGTTATGTACTCACAATAACATTCCATGTGAGTTGTTCCATCTCGCTTTCATTCTCACGTCCCTCCCTCCTTCCCCCTCCTGGCTGGCAGTTGACCTAGAGGCTGTCTTCATCCTAGTTTTTCAATGTGTCTTCATTCCTAGGCAGAATAATTATTGTACTTCTATATGGTACGCAGCAAACATGATCTGAGGTAATTCCAGCAGTGCGTTGTGGGATAAGGGGTTGGGTCTCGAGCTACTGGAGAACTTTGAGCTTGCTAGTCGGCCGTGTCGGAGCCGAGGATTGGCTCCAAACCCATTAGTGAAGAATGAAGGCGAGATGGAACAACTCACATGGAACGTCATGGTGAGTACATAACTTCTTTTTTGTCTCTCTTACTGTAACAATTTATAGAATATTTCATTTTGCAGGGGCTTCCTTTTCTCCTTGCTTGCATAGCTCCTTAAAAGGCTACCACTAAAGCTTCCATCATTGCTCAGTTTGATTGGTATTTTCATATTAAACTGTGATTTGACTAGACCTTGATGGAAATATGAAATTGTAGCCTATTAAAACAACAGGAGGAATGAGGGTAAGTAAGAGAGAAAATCCTTGCGAGTCAGTAATGTTTTATTTTGTGGTAGCAGGCCCAAGAGAAAACAATATCACTGATCTAGGTCACTGTAGCCTGCAAAATGTGAAGGTAGGTGTTACTTTTGTGTTTGAAGCAGTTTTTTTTTTTTTTTTAATGTATTGCAAACAGCCATGCCAAATCCAGAGGAGCAAAGTAATCAATATGGTCTAGTCATGTTGCATGGAAAATATTCAAAATCACCGCAGTCTCAACTGCATGCTTGAAACATGTAGTGGGCTTGCATCTGTAACATACTTCCCAACTGTCCAGAATTTTACACAATGTCCAAATGCTTACCTCATCATTTTGGTCTGTTTCTCAAAAAATGTGGTTTGCTGGTAAAGAAATTGAGGATTTAAGGCATTAAATAAGTATAAACATTTGAGTTTCAGTCTTAATATTATGTTATTCTAGTAAACTTCTAAGAGTAATATTTAAAATCTGTCATTGATTTGGCACCTTTGTACTCATGTTATTTTTGGCTTTCTCCAGAATTGTTGCTCTAACAGGTTGAGAGGTATGTGCCTTTGAGACAAAAATGTCAGACATTGTAGTTAGCACACAGAGGGAATGCTTGAATGTGTGACTACTGTTTTCATGGAACAAAGCTGCAATGGGATGCCTTTTTATTACAGTTAGACATCTGGAGTGCGCACAGGAGTAGCTAAAACTGTTGGGTGGGGGATGAAGCTGTCTGCACAAAGAAACTAACTCTCTTGTTTCTCAGGTTAAATAATCACTGTCTGGCTTTGCAGGACTAGTGTGCATTTGCAGCTGCCAGAAGAAAGTAGCTGATCCTTTTGTTGTTTGCCTGGTA
>NC_056750.1:699375393-699457893 GCF_019279795.1 Protopterus annectens
TCTACTAACACCTGTCCATAACCTCTAGAAACTTCCTAATGTATATAGCTTATAAAGGTCCTGGTGTTTGTTAACCTAGTATATACTTATGAACCTAATTAAATGGAACTGTAAAATTACAAATTAGAAGAGAGCTGCTCTTCACCTGAATGCTGCTAACAAAGGAAATGGACAGCAGTAGCAATATTTGGTTTTATTCAGAAAGATATGGAAATATTAAGACTAAAATCTCAATGTAACATTTTATATTATACCATGACCCCCCCAAAACGTGCACGCTGATTGGCCAGCGTGCCCGTTGTAAATCGAGTTATACTAATGGAAAAAGGTCCGGTCGCCCAGACTTTTTTCCATTAGTATAACTCGATTTAAAACACTGTCTCGCTATGTTAAATGGGTTTAACATAGCGAGACAGCTTTAAAATAAGCAACGGAGATCTCCGTTGCTTATTTTAAAGCTGTCTCGCTATGTTAAACCCATTTAACATAGCAAGGCAGTGTTTTAAAAAAAATCAACGGAGAAAGCAAGATCTCCGTTGCTTTTTAGTTTAGCTATGTTAAACGAGTTTAACATAGCGAGACAGTTTAAAATAAGCAAGGGAGATGCCCGTTGCTTATTTTAAAACTGTCTCGCTATGTTAAACTCATTTAACATAGGGATACATAAAAAGCAACGGAGATCTTGCTTTCTCCTGCTTTGCCCACAGCTCTGTACATCAGAACTGCCGGATGCCAGACATCTGCGGAAGGGCAGTAAACAGGCATTATACTATGCCATTATTTAAGAAAAGTAATAGTTTCTTTTCTTAAATAATGTCATGGTATAATAGCAATAGCCCACGCCTGGGTGTGGGTAATGCTAAATTTACCCACGGTTGGCTTTGTTTGGTCCCTCAGGCTTCGCCCTCGGGACCAAACCACGCCAACCGTGGGTAAATTTAGCATTACCCACACCCAGGCGTGGGTTATTGCTATAATATTCTGGGCAGAAGAAGTTAGTTCTGGAATGTTGCTTGGAAAAGAATGCTGCCCTAAGACGCAGATATTTCCAGCAAGTGGCAGCTATACTTTCAGCATAATAATCATGATCTATTAACTCCTAAAACATAGTTTGCTTGTACTCACAAAGGAATACACAAGTAGTTAGTTTATTTATTTATTTAAACAAAGCAAAACTTAGCATAACCCTATATCTGAAATAATTCTCTTCTGTACTCAGGAAGGCTGCTTGTGCATTCCTTTTTAAGTACACACAAAACATGGTACAGGGGTATAAAAAGTGTAATAGACTTGAAAGTGGAGATGCTTTCATTACAGTAATTTGTAAACATTTTTGAAAGCCACACAATTATAATTTCTGAATGTACAACATGGGACATTGCTAGTGGTAGCAGTAATGTACAGCTTAAAGTGCATTCTGGAGGCATCACATCAAAAGCTGAAGGGGCTGAAGAAGGAACACATCTTTTGTTATGTAATATTTTTCTTTTTTCTTTGTTATATCCTATTTTTCATTTCTTGTTTGTGTGTTTTGTCCCTCATGCCTATGAAACATCAGTAATCTGTCAGTTACTCATTTATTAACCTGTTGCATCACATTCATTTGAACCCCAACTCAACACATGAAGTAGCCTCTGTCCAGTGAAGTTTAGCCTCCCAGTGATTCACTGCTGGGGAGTTGGGACAAGAACTTCATGGGCGAACAGCCTGATGGTATGGATTCAACTCCATCTATTTTCAAGGACAGACCCTAACTGTATTCAGGTCGGGTAATTATTTAGCAATGCAGGTTTAATACTCTGGTGAGGTTAGGGATTTAATGCTTCTAACTCAGTCTCCTCACAACTGATATCTGCACTAAAGTCACTCAGAAGGTCTACAATGCCTTCTCCTACATATGCGTGCTGCAGAGGATGCCACTATAAAAGCCACTGTGAACTTCTTGATAGGATCCAAATACATGACCAAAATACAGTGTTGCATTTGACGTACCTACTTATCTGAGAGTCACTCATTCAGACCTTCCCCCTATCTCCTTTAGATTTCGGATGGCTAATTAATCTTGGTCATTTGGATCACAGTGAGGGCCTCAGCCTTATGCATCATGGAGTTAAGTAAATTGGACTGTAAATGTGATCAATGGTGTCACCAGATCAGGTACTGGAAAACATAGTTCTATATACTAGGACTGAAGTACATTCATGAAATGTGATTGAGACTCCCTACATTTAAAGCACAGTACAGTAAAGCAAAGCATAAATGCATATGAATGTACATTTCAGGTTATGATGTGAATGCCTGATATCCAGGTAAGACTAATTTACAAATCCATGGTCTGATAGTGCCATAATATCATGTGATGTGTAACTCATACAACACTATTGAACATGTCAGTATACTCAAAGAAGACTATGGAAGAGACTCACTTTTTTGTTCCTGGAGATAAATGTGTACCTATAGCAATATAGTGAAAAATGAGAAGTTATGTACCTACCATAACGTTCCATGTTAGCTGTCTTCTCTCGCCTTCTTTCTTGCTGGATGGGACTCGGCCACTTACTAAAGCTCGAGAGCTAATTTTACTGGCTCGAGGCAACCCTATATCCCATGATGCTAGGCAATAACTCCCCAGATCTCGTTTGGAAGCTGAAAAACCTAGCAGAGGCCAATAAAACAAAAATCCTGCAACTGGAAGGAGGAGGAAGAGGGATAAAAATCTCCAAGATAATATATTTACACTATATATATATATATATATCCTAGGACACCTAGATGGTGAAACAAGGGAATATAAGGACCCTTCAAAGAAGGGAAGATCTTCTCGGTCTGTCCAGGCTAGGGGGATGGTGGGTGGGACGCAAGAAAGAAGGCGAGAGAAGACAACTAACATGGAACGTTATGGTAGGTACATAACTTCTCAATGTTAAGTTGTCAATCTCGCCTTCATTCTTGCTGGATGGGAACACGTCCCTAGCACCTTCACCCCGGGTGGCTCATTGGAACAGACTCTTGAGAACGGTGGAACCAAAATTTGCTATGTCCCTGGAGGCCATGTCCAATTTATAATGCGAAACAAAGGTATGAGGAGAGGGCCATGTGGCTGCCGCACAGATAGTGTCTATTGGTAGTCTAGCTTGAAAGGCTGTAGATGTAGCTAGTGCTCTAGTTGAATGGGCTTTTGGCTTAGAAGTTAATTCTCTGCCTCTCAGTTGATAAATAGATGTAATCACAGAAGACAGCCACCTAGATAGGGTTACCTTAGATACAGGAAGGCCTTTCTTATTTTCTGCATACGATAAAAACAGTTGATCAGACTTCCTTATTTGTTTGGTTCTATCCAAATAGTATCGGAGCTGGCGGTGAACATCTAGATAATGTAGCTTTTGCTCCGCTCTATTAGTATAGTTTGGGAAAAAACTGGGAGATCAATTGATTGATTTAAATTTGTCTGCGAAGCCACCTTGGGTAAGAAGGATGGATTAGTCCTTAGAGAAACTCTGTCTTTATGGAAGATTAAGTAGGGAGGATGAATGCAGAGGGCGTGAAGCTCAGATACTCTCCTAGCAGAAGTAATGGCGACTAGGAAGAGTGTCTTCCAGGAAAGAAATTTCAATGAACAGGAGACCGCAGGTTCAAAGGGGGGAAGAATCAAGGATGTTAAGACTAAATTAAGATCCCACTGAGGTGGAGGGTCTTTGATCGGAGGCTTAAGTAAAAATACACCTCTAAGGAAAGCTTTGCAAAGCTTATGGGACATGATGTTGTGGTCCGATAAGCCTATATGAAAATTCGATATGGCTGCCAACTGAACTTTTACTGTAGAGGCAGAAGACCCTGAATGAAAAATTTCTGCTAGGAAGTCTAAGACCGAATGAATTGGGGCAGTAAAGGGATCTATATTCCTTGTCTTTGCCCAGAAAGAGAAACGTTTCCATTTACTAGTGTAAATCCTTCTGGTGGAAGATTTAAGGGAAGCTACTATGATATCCCGGACGGGATTAGAAATCATAGGAAGCCTGGCTAAAGACAGAAGTGGAGCAACCAAGCAGTGAGGTTGAGAGAATGTAGGGATTGGTGCAGCTGCCCCGACTGATGGGTCAGCAGATCTGGAGCTGGGTCCAGATGCCAAGGCTGTACCAAGAGATAACGATGTAGGAACGGAAACCATATCTGTCGAGGCCAATAAGGGGCAATGAGAATCAACTTGGCTCTCAAGGCGGTTGCTTTCTAAATTACTTGTGGGATTAGAGGAAAGGGTGGAAAGGCATAGAGAAGTCCCCGAGGCCAATCTTGGACTAGAGCGTCTCTGAGGGGATGGCCTGGAAGGGGGAAGAGGGTGAAGAAGTCGGGGCATTTGCTGTTTTGGGGTGTAGCAAAAAGATCGCAGCAAGGAAGGCCTCACTTCTGAAAAATCTCTTCCGCCACAGATTGTTTGAGAGACCACTCGTGCGGCATGAGTATGGCTCTGATCAACCTGTCCGCTATGAAGTTTGACTTCCCGGGGATATGCGTTGCTATCAGAAACTGCTGAGAGGAGATTGCCCATTGCCAAAGTCTGTCGACACAGGGGATAGGACTTGGTTCCACCTTGCTTGTTGATGTACCACACTATGGACATATTGTCTGTTTGAATTGCAATAGTTCCTAAGGGAAGAGAGTCGTGGAGGGCTTGCAACGTTAAAAGCACTGCTCTCATCTCTCGGACATTTATGTGCAGGTGGTGCTCGAAAGGTTGCCAAGTGCCATGGACCATCCTGCCCTGAAAATGCCCCCCCCCCCCCGATCAGGGAGGCATCCGATGTCACCATGGCGACCGGGGGAGGAGGAACAAAAGGTCTGCCCTGATGGACTTGAGGGGACAATATCCACCAGGACAGATGACTTTTGCAAGTTCGAGTTATCATGATCTTGTGGTGCATGGGGAGTTGCTGAAAGGACCATTGGGTAAACAGCATCTACTGAAGAAGATGCATGTGAAAACGCGCAAAGGGAAGACGTGTTATGGTGGCTGCTATAAGACCCAATACTTTCAGGACATACCTGGCCTGAATTTTGTCGCTCTGAAGAAGAACCTGAACATGATTTTGAATATCTAAGACTCTTTGGTCTGTTAACTTTGCTGAAAGTTGTACGGTGTTCAAGTTGGCGTCTATGAAGGTAATAGACTGACAAGGCGACAAGGCAGACTTTTCGAAATTTATAGAGATTCCTAGCCCTCTGCAAATGTGAATGGTGTAAGTTCTGGCTTGGAGCAGTTGATGCCTGGTGGTGGCAGTGAGGAGCCAGTCGTCTAGATATGGAAACACCTGGAATCCTTGCCGTCTCAGGTGAGCCGTAACTGCTGCCATATATTTGGTGAACACTCTGGGGGCTGTAGTGAGACCAAAGGGCAGGGCTCTGAATTGGTAGTGACTGGCACCCAGCCGAAAGCGGAGAAACCTTCTGGAGCGCCTGTGAATTTTGATTTGATAGTACGCATCCTGAAGGTCCACTGAGCACATCCAATTGTCCTTGCCCAGAAAGGGCAGAATGGACTGAAGTGTGACCATCCAGAATCTTGTTCTCTTTACAAACTTGTTTAGTTTGCTGAGATCTAATATTGGTCTCCAGTCCCCTGTCTTTTTCGGTACCAAAAAGAACCTTGAGTAGATTCCGGATCCTAGTTGGTCTGCTGGGACTAGCTGGATGGCTCTTTTTGCTAGCAGCTTTGATATTTCTGATACTGCTAGTTCCCTTAGGCTGGGTGGAACGTCTGGAAGGGTTCCCGTTTGCTGAATTGGGGTTTGGATAAAGGGAATTTTGTAACCCTCGGATATGATCGACTGTACCCATTTGTCTTGAGTACGGGAAAGCCAGGCTATTGGGTACAGTGACAATCTTCCCCTGACTGCCTCCGAAGGTGGACAATTGGGCAACATCTCAGGGATGCTGGAAGGGTTTGTCAGAGAGAGGCTCCCTGCTACCCTGGTTCTGCGGACCCCCTCTGCCCCTAGGGCAGCATCTGTTGTTGTTACCCCCTCTGCCTTTGGGGGTAAATTCTCCTCTTGCGTCAGGCGTGACTCCTTGAGATTTGCGGAACCACATTTTCCCACCCTTCTGACCCTTAGGGTATGGTCTTGAAGGGGTGGAGAAACAGACTCCTACGGCAGAAAGAGTCTTGCCATCTTGTTCACATCTGGTCAAGGTGTCTCTCACTTGAGGTCCGAACAAAGCCGAACCATCAAAAGGGGAATTTGTGAAGGACGCCTTGAAGGGATCCGCGAAATTACACAGCCGCATCCAGGCATGACGCCTTAAGGCCACTCCTGTGCCTGCGGCCCTACTCGCTCCATCTGCTGCATATGAAATTAGACGCATGGAGGAGTTAACAATCGAGTTCAGGGTTCCAAGCTGTGAGTTTATTTTATCCTGGGACCCAGCAGCTGATGGATCCTGTAAGACTTCTCCCAACTCTTTGAGAATATATCTCTGAAGGCGGGTGAAGTGACACAAGTAATTCAGCGACCACATGGCAAAGGTCGCTGAAGAAAACATCCACTTACTGTACCTATCCATGGTCCTAGAATCCTTATTAGGAGGATGGATAGGTACTGAAGGATCAGCTAATTCCTTCTTGGTGGCTGCAGCCACCACCATGGCATCCGCCGGTACACCTTTTGTTAGGAATTGCTTATCAACTGGTGCTGTGATGAATTTTGATGGCCTACGAGGGGTGGATTCCACTGAATCCAGGGCCAATCACACCTTCCAAGCCACTACTTCCATAAGGGGGTCGAAAGGCGGAGACACCCAGGAGGTGGAGGGTCGAGAACCAAACGCCTCCAGGTACATCGACTCATCCTCGGAAGGATTAAGGGAAGACCAGTTCCCCCTCTGCTTCAGGATTTCTAGGATGTCCGAGAAAGAGACATCCTCAGAGTGGGACTTTGGGGATCCCTCCAACTCATCCAAGTCGGTGCCAGATGTAATGGACTCAGGGGCGTCCACATGCTTCCTCTTACATGTTCTCTTACGTGAAGGCTCTGCTGACAGGTCAGGAGAAGCCTCAGAAGAGGAAGAAATTCCCAGTGGGGAAACCTGAGGTGTTGGATCTCTGGGTCCGGGAGCATGAGAGTGGGAAGAGACATCAGCAGGCACTGTAGTGGGAGGAGCTGATGGAGCTGACCGTTGACTATGCCCTGGGGCTAGTACATTCCTCATCACCTCGAAGGCTCCCCTAACAGAAAGGCCAGAGGGCCCCCGCTCCGAAGAGGTAGGAACCCCAGGCCGCACCGACAGGGAAGGCTCTGAAGCCGATGTCGGGGCTGAGCTCACCAGCGCCGACGCTCCGAGAGGGAGAACAGGGTCGGACAGTGGTCCGATGCCACTCGCCCCCTTGGAGCCAACGAGAGAGATCAGGCGACCGGATCCGTCCAATGAAGGTATCAAGGAGGAGATCAGAGCGGAAGACAAAGGAGCCGAAGGGGGAGGTATCGGCTCCGACGCCACAACAGTCATGGCTCCGAGGAGCTCTGGCTCCGAACTCTGAGGGAGAGTCGAAGGAGGAAATTTAGGTGGAGTCGTAATAGCTACCGTCTGATGAGACAGGCTAGAGATCATCTGGGCCAATGCCTGAGACTTTAACAGCCTACTTACCACTCTCTCAAGGTCATGATCTGAAAGTCTGGATGGCCGAGAAGATCGGCTCCGATGGCTCCAAGATCGGCTCTGATGGCTCCACTCCGAGAGCAAGGGAGACCTCGGAGCCGAATGGATGGACTCCAATGAAGGGGATCTTGACCTCTTCTTAGATGGAGCCAACGGAGCCGAGGACACGTCGGCTCCAGCCGGAGCTGACAGTGAAACCATTGGCTCAGAGGTATCGGCATCGAGTGGTGCCGAGACCGGAATCTGTGACTCAAAAGGATCGGCTCCAGCTGGAGCCGATCTAGGCACAGACAAGGAGCCAGCAGCCGAAGGCTTAGTAGTTGGAGCTGACGGTTTTGCTGGTTTCGAGGGCCTCCCCGACGCAGACTTAGTCGGGGAGCCCTCGGGCTTTAACAAGCCACTCAGTATAAGTTTGTTCCTGCGCTCCTGCAGGACTCTTGGACTGAATGCATGGCATACTGAACAAGAAGTGTGACCGTCTGTCAGAGACATTTTCTGACAGCACGAGTCACACTTCTTAAAGCCTGAGACCTTAACCTCTTTAGGTTCCTTCGACATAACAGTGTCGAGGGTTCCCAAAAGTAACAAAAACAACAAACACACACACTCTTAAATTATAAATTAACAATAAATTGTTAATAGGGATACTGACACACCCAATCACTCACAGGATCCCTAAGAAAAAATAGGAAAGGGGCAGGCTTAAGGCCTAACCTAAGTGGAAGGGTGGGATATAAGGAATAAAGAGGGAAGGTATATAAAAAGTAATAAAGTTAAGGGTAGTTACTCACTAAGAAAGAAATAACTATAAATTAACTCAAAAAAGGGTGACTGAACTATCAATATGAAAGACTTACCAGCAGCCGGTAAAAAAACACACCTCGCAAGTGAAAGCAGCAAACGAGATCTGGGGAGTTATTGCCTAGCATCATGGGATATAGGGTTGCCTCGAGCCGGTAAAATTAGCTCTCGAGCTCTAGTTGCGAGATTGACAACTTAACATTAAAAGGTTATGAGGTTACATAAAAATCAAAACCAAATTACTCCAAAATATGACTTGCAAACAACACTTCAGAATTTATTTGGTATATTTATTATTCTTTGTTGACAACATATTTTTAAAATAAAGCAGATATACTCAGTTTAGAATATAGTTAAAATGCATAGCTTTGGAATAAAGTTCCGATATAAATTTAGATTTGTGTTTTTTAAATTACTAGGGCTATATTCTGCATCTCACTACAAAGCACAGGTAAGAATTTTAGGAAAAGCATGATTTTAAGTTGCAAAAATAATAAAAAACACTGCAATCTGATAGGGAGTAATATTTTTTCTAAAAAGTAAAAAGGATTTTGAATGCTGTGTGGATGGAGAGGCTCATAACATGGCCAGCCAGCTAACTGTAGTAATGCATACTAATGGAGAACTTCAATATGCTCAACTTACCTAAGTGAACAATTTCTGAAAGTACTGATGGCAGAAATTCTGGACAAAGTGGTGATGTAAGTTTAAGAATGTATGGGAGGTATACAGCTTCAGAATCTGGTGTGAAACTGCAGAACTATAATGATGCACAGACACATATTTAACATTGGAGAACTCAGCCAAAATGTTCTAGAGGCACAGCATGTAACAGGAGCAACAAGTCTGGACTGATGCAGCATGCGCCAATCAAAATAGTCCTTGCATCATAACTATAAAACTACCTCGAGTCAGACTATGTAAAACAAAGAGAATCAAAGCCAGAGTCCCAAGTAAAAAAAAGGATGCCCTGGTGGACATCCAGCATCAACAAATTTTACAACAAACACAGAAAGTTGCTGTCTAAGAAAACTAAGGCAAGGACCTCACAATGGAAAAGCACCCTCCTCAGCTTCAACAGGCAAATAAGACAGCATGTCAAATTCCCAGAGGATAACATTGACAAAAACTTTGCAATCACAGCCACGGATAATCCTAAGGCCTTTCACGGCCACGGATAATCCTAAGGCCTTTTACAGCTGCATACGTAGCTTAAAAGGTAGGACACCAAGCATGTGCCGACCTAGTGACTAACAGCATCAGACATACTAATCCCACAGAGATAGCAAGCCTGCTATCAGACAGATTTGATGAAAATATCACTCCAATATCCCCTTCAAACTTATCACAAACCTTGCCCCAACTTCCCCCGCCCTACATATCCAAACAGCAGGTCATTAAAACCTTGTCTAAGGCAAAAAAACACCCTCTACTGGACTGGACAGCATTCCAGGCAGTCTTCTAAACAAACTAAAACATGGACTAGCATCACTAGTAAGTACTCTTCAGTCACAGCCTAACCACTCGCTTTGTCCCTGTGGAATGAAGAACAGCAACAGTTATTCCCCTCCACAAAGGTGGCTTAGCAACAGACCCAGGGAATTACAGATCCATAAGTCTGACCAGCTTCATCTGTAAGACCGGGGAGCATATCATTGTGGACCTCATAAATAAAGACATAGGCAACCTCCAAACTATGGAGCCGACCCAATTCGGCTTCATCAAGGGCAGGTTGTGCCTGTTAAACATGTTGGAGTTCTTCTAAAATGTGATCAGGGCCATTGACCAGGGCAAATCTGTGCACACAGCATACCTCAACTTGGCAAAGCCCTTTGACACAATCCCACACTCGGATATTATAGATAAACTTAGCAAACTGAATGTAAACCCCTTTGTTGTAAGAATAGTTGCCAACTGACTCACAAACTTGTTACACACTATCAAAGTGGGTGACTCCACATCAACAAGCACACCTATCACCAGTGGGGTGCCACAAGGGTTAGTGCTGTGTCCCCTACTGTTTAGTATATACTTCTCAGAGATTCAGGCCAAAATTAAGGGGCTGTGGCTGAGCAAGTTATCAGACGACTGCAAACTTGGTGCAAGTACTGAATCCCCACATGACGTCAGTATACTTCTGGAGGGTCTTATGCAGATCTGCGACTGATGTCTTAGTCATGGTCTCAAACTGAACGCAAAGAAGTGCATCATCATTCCCTTAAGTAAAAACAAAGTCCCTCTACACTATCAAATTAACAATAATTCCCTATATACCTATGAAGTAGTAAGCCATCTAGGACCACAAGTAGACTGCAACCTAAACATTGACCACCATGTGTCTACTGTGATAAGGAAGGATTCCTATGTAGCACACTTGATTAGAAAACGCATCACCTCTAGAGCAAAGGAGGTTATAACCCCTCCATACTCGTCACTAGTCAGGCCCATAATTGAGTATAATGTCCCCGTACAAAGCACCTGCAGCAATTGGAGAGACCTTAGAGGTTTCTAAGGAGATCAAGGGACTCCAGCACGTGCCTTACACAGACTGACTAAAGTCTCTGTCACTATACTCAGTATTGTATATAGATTTCATAGGGAAATCAAGACTTATGGCAAGCATACAGAGCAATCTCTGACCAAAACCTAATGAATTTGATGCACATCCGTAAATCAGATGGGACTAGAGTTACTCATTCCAGGGAGCTAAACTCACATGGACTCGCGCAGCAAAAGCACAAAATACTTTGTTTTAAAAAAGCCAGACTATCAAATTACCATGTTATTTTTCATGTCAATGATCAACATTAATTCTGAATTTCAAATAAAGAAAAAAAAAACATCCAATAGATAATCATAATTCATTAGTAACAGCCAGTCACTGTCAGTCTTATGCTGTTTAGATAATTTCAGGTGCACCCATTAGTACAACCATTTATATATAAAGATGAGTGCCCTGCATTTGGTCTAAATACTGGTTTCAAGACAAAAAAATGCTACCAGTCGACATGGCCATTAAAATACTTAAAATACTTTAATGGAAAAAATAAATATAACACAAGTAAAACCAAGAGAAGTATAAAATAGGATTAGAACTTTTATGCCCTATCACGGTAAATCTTCAGATCACATAAGCCAAGTTCCAACAATCATTAAATACCTGTATTCAAAATTACCTCGTTAGACCCCATGATCTCAATAGTGATCTTAAAGGGACATGCTCATTAAGCCCTTATCTCCTGTCACTCTGCAATTCCAAACTCCACTTTGTTTCAGTGCATTCTGTCACATTTTTAACATTACCACCTCTAATGGACTCCATGAAACATGATTATTACCTGCAGCAGAAATGTTTGTATCTTGCTTATTGACACTATACACATGCTCAGGTATATGCTCTTTCAATGTTCTGTTTATTTTTCCAACGCAGAACTGACAAATAAACCAAATCTCAACTTTTGCAAGTGGCATAATAATTCAACTTGTACATCTTCTTAGTATCTGGATGTATGAACGTGTCACTGTTATTAATGTAGATGAAGAACTTGATTTCTTTTTTACTGTTATTAATGTACTTACACATATTACAAGCCCCACATGGATGTGGACCCAGCTTATCAGACCTGAACTCAGTCTTATTCAAAGGTTTATAGCATAACAACTTTTTTTAAAGATCTATTGTTCTTATAACAAAACTTAGGAACATCACTTAAAACATCTTTATACCTCTCATCACACATCAATACTTGCCAGTGTTTCCGGACAATATCACATACCGGACAAACTTCATTTGAATTGGTAATGCTCATTCACAGACTATTAGTATTTGCATTTATACAACTCTCAGAGTCAGATATTGCTCTACCTTTCCATTGAGAGGATACCTCATCATGAACTGTATCTATTGTCTCGGTTTTATATTTATTTTTTCCATTAAAGTATTCTAAGTGTTTTAACGGCTGTGTCGCCCGGTAGCATTTTTTGTCTTGATACGATTTTGTGTGTGTTTACCAGTCTTATTTGTTGGTTCGGGGTTATTCCGGACTAATTTCAGGTTTGCTGACATCTGTTTCATCTACCACATTTGGTAGACATATGCAGATGGTCAACAGATGTGTGAGATTAACAATCCCTGGGAGGGGTATATTCCCATTTGACGGGGATTGTATGGTCTCGGAGTTAGCATATTTAATTAGCAGGGGGTGTGTGGTAGGGTTGCCACCTTTTCAAATGGCCATAGTGGGACATTTTTGGGACACACATAAGATTTTACAGGCCGACACAAACCCACGGTCAGTACAAAGGATAGAACTTTACTTTTTTGCCTAAATAAAAGCTTATTCTTGTAGCAGTTTAGTTGCTTATCCTGTTTCTTGTAACATGTAGGTATTTTAGATACAGAAATAACTATTTTATGCAACTATTTCATAAAATATGGGACATAATTATGTCCTACAATCTCAGGACATTTGCCATTTTTAATATTTTTGGTCAGGACACAACCGCCCAAAGAGGGACTGTCCCTCGCAAAGTGGGACAGGTGGTAACCTGGTAACCCTAGTATGTGGGTTGCAGCCCTCCACATGAGGGGTGCAGGGGAGTCGCTCCCCTGCAAAAAATTAATTTTCTAAAGTTGCATGCGTAAAGGTTCTTTCTTGGTGCATGCATGGTAATGTGTTGATGTTCAGTTTGTCAGCCTTTTGCTGTCAGTGTTTCAGAGGTCAACATGTAAGCTACTCGACTATAGTGAGCAGACCCAGATATATATATATATATATATATATATATATATATATATATATAAATATAATATATATGGGTCTAGGACTATTCACTGAAAACACATTTCACTGAAAGTCAAATGACTGTGCACAAATCACTGAAAACTCATTTCACTGAAACACATTTCACTGAAAGTTATATATGGCCTTTTCCCCACTGTAGTGCAACCCTGGAATTAGTATATATAGTAAGGGGGGTGTGCGGGTGTAGCCCCCCATACAGTTTGGATATATATTTAGTTTTAAAAAAGAGTAATTTATTGAAATTGCAAGTATCCATGTGTATAGTTCAAAATATTTAAAATAGATGGGGGGCTGCGCCCCCACACCCCCAAATGTGGGGGGTGGTGCCCCCCCACACCCCCTTACTACATATTCTAACTCCAGGGTCGCACTACAGTGGGGAAAAGGCCATATATAACTTTCAGTGAAATGTGTTTCAGTGAATTGTGTTTTCAGTGAATTGAGCTTTCAGTGAATTGTGCACAGTCAAATGTGTTTCAGTGAATAGTTCTAGACTTATATATATATATATATATATATATATATATATATATATATATATATATATATGTGTGTGTGCACGTGTGTGTGTGGGTGGGTGTGTGCATGTGTATATAGATAGATATACACACATTTATATTCATCTGTTATGTAGTTGATCTTTCAGTGAGTTCTGTTTTACTGACCTTTATTAAAACAAATCGTCCTTATCCTATCATTGTTTTTCCTATTGGAATTGCATAATTTTATGAGATTTACAAAATACACATCAAAGTGCACTTTTTGTAAAAGTAAATACATATATATATATATATATATATATATATATATATATATCTTTCCACAAATTCTTATCATGGAAAGTATCCCCACTCACATGTCAATATTTTCAAAATAAATTGAAATGTTATACTTTTGATATCATTTTGCTTGGATGTTTTTGGTCTTATTACACATCCTCTCCTTTGAGGAATTTTGCAATAATTAAGGCTGGATAAAGACAAGCAAAAAGGAGACAAAAATGGGGCAAATGGCCTAAGACCCCTGCACAAGTTCTGATAGTCATTACAGTTTTTATGTATAACTTCACTACAGAAACTGAACATGTTGCTGAAATGAACCGCACAAATCAGCGATACATGTAAAAGTTTTACATATTTACATGTAAAAGTGTACCACTGAAATTGGTTTATATTTTTCAGGCTATCTTTATCATTTTGTTAATCTGGAATTATTGACAATAGCAGCAGCAAACATCAGAAAAATTACATTTTTATAATGGTTTACTACAAAAACCTGGAAATGCACCCGGTCGAGTCATCACGTTATCGAACTGGAATAGCAAAACTTAAAACATCTTTCATCCCCCAACTCGAACCATGGTAATGTCGAGGGTTCGATATTTGCCGTTTTGACAATGTACCCATTGACCTGCATCTGCTGTCCGCACGTCGATATTCAGGTTTTGATACGGTAAGGTTCAGGTTCGATGATTAGCCTCCTGGCAAACCTGATTTAGATGGGCCGTCACTAGAACGGGTCCATTTCCAGGTTTTCATAGTAAACCTTTTATAACCATCCGACAAGCATTATCCATGATAAGTATAATCATTTTTTTACACTCACACAAGAAAGGGAATAAAAGACCATGCTCATTTAACATTTCCATGAGTTCCAAAATATGCTACAGGCATTTACAAATGCCAATTGTCAAGGAAGTTACTAAATATCAGTCTTAAATAATTAAAACAACAGCAATTAGCAAGGAATCTCAGTGATTAACACTGTTTCATCAGGAGCAGCATAACTGTTAACAATGAGATTAAGTCACTGAACTAAACAGAAAGGACAAACATTCCCATCCCCATCTGAAACAAAGGCCATTTTTATATACTCGCTATACTGCCACATACACACCTCAAGAGGCAGTTCTATGTATATTTTGCTCTGGATGCTCTTAACAATGTACAACCCATGTTAGCTGCAATGGACTTATAATGTGACATAAAATAAATTATTTTGGAGTTATTATTACATAGAGTTACACAATACATAGCCTTTTAATTATTGAGAAGTTCATAACATTATTAGAATTAATGGCAGTGACAACCACACACGAAATAACTTTCAGTCTGCAACGTAACTAATTGTAGAAATGAGAACCATATACAGAAATGTGTATTTACAGAGCACTCAAAAGACAGAACATTATATTATATTTGTGCCTTCCACAGTCTTAGTCTGAAAAAGTGACTTAAGTAAACACATAAATGTAACCTTACAAGATCAGATTGTAAAAATTATTGTAGATTTGCATCAGTTAATATAAGGAGCTATGTCATTTTTAAAGGGCTAAAATGACAGTCACTGCTAAAGAAGGAATTAACAGATAATTTTAGACAACTCAAAGAAACCACTTACATTAAAAGTACATATACATATGGATCTACTTCACTTACCTGAATAGCCACATCATCGACTTTCACTTCGCTGAGACGAATGGACCAACAAACCAGAAGGCTGACATCTGGAACACTGACATTCCATTCGAGGTAAGTAACTACTTAGCCATCCTGTTGAACATTGCCCCTTACCCCCACAGTAGTGCAATTTCGGAGTCGGTATATTTAGTTGGGGGGCAGAGCCCTCCACATGGGTGGGTTTACTTTTTTGGGGGGGTTTTTTGGGATGGCCATGTGGTTACTTACCTCAAGTCGAAAGTTGGTGTTCCAGATGTTGGTCGGTCTTCTGGTTTATCGGTCCTTTCGTCTCAGTGAAGTGAAAGTCGATGATGTGGCCATTCGGATAAGTGAAGTAGATCCATATATATATATGTATATATATATATATATATATATATATATATATATATACATACACATATATATGGATCTACTTAGTTTAAACGAAAGTACGTTTAAATGACTCCAACTTACCCGCACTGATTCCACCAAAGCATCTTCATAACAAATGCAAAGACTGCTGAATTCCTTTCCCTGTGTAAGGAGCCACTTGGCTACCAAGGTAACGAACTGAAACGGAGCAAAACTAAGCCCACCAAAGTGGGGGGGCTTCACCCCCCCACACCCTTCCTACTTAAATATGCCAACTCTGAGATTACACTAAACGGAAGAGAGAGCACAGTTCACCATGGTGGCCAAGTAGTTAATTTCACAGGCAAAGGAATTTTCGTTCTGAACACATTTCGGTGGAATCATCTCAGGTAAGTTGGATTTGTTTAAAAGTACTTTAATTTAAATAAAGTGTGTGTGTATATATATATATATATATATATATATATATAAAATATTGTACAGACAGCATAGACAGACAATGGTAATGATTCATGTGCTACTAAGAAAAAATGAATCTCATAGTTTATGAGCTACCTCAAAGCAAAAGGATTTAGAAATTATAGAAATAAATTAACAGATAGAATAAGGGAAAGAAAAATAAGGTTACAACCAATGCTGTGAAGCACAACGAATGTCATAAAACTACAGTACATTGGGAAATCACCAACCAACTATTCCAGTTGCATCATTTTTCTAACTACGCAGAAATATCCTCTTCCACTTGAAGGAAAACCTCTAAGAATGAGCTAAAAGGTTGTAAGAACAGAACAGCACTGAAAAAGTGAAAGAACTTGTACAATGTACCAAGTTTCTGTAAATAATACCAGCAAACCTCAAAAACCAAGTTAGATGAGGCAATGTGGCGTTCATTAATTCTAATAGCCGATTAATCCATTTGGGGTCATAAGTGAACTGAAGCCTATCTGGCACTTGGTGAGAGCACCCAATTAGATCATCTTAAAAATGTATCTGATAGCAACAATGGAAGAATACAAATTTAATGATTAAGGGCTTGTAGCAAATTCGACCCAAAGTTATGTCACCATTGACTTGGGCTTCACTCATATCACAGACAATAGGGTCATAGCTACTTTCTCCACACAAACTGATCTTACAAGATTTTAAACAGTCCTTTTTAGTGTTAATTTTGCCGGTGAGATCTTCCAATGTGCAATACATTAAATACAAGGAATAAAATGTTCCAGAAGGCTAAATAATTTTGTAAACTATAATGTATACAATTCTGTCAAGAAAAGGACAGAAAGAACATATTATATAAAGCCCTGCAAACAGTACTTAAGAGACTGAAAGAATGTGGTCTACCAATGAAAAAGACAAGTGTGACTTTGACAATGGAAATTTTGACTTATATGGTCTTAACTCCTTTCAGAGTTATATCCCTGACCCAAACAAGGTCAATGCATTGCATAACTCACCTTCCCAATCTAAACATATAAGAAGTTTACCTGTAATGACAAACTATAATGTGCACTATATAAGCAACTCAGACAGCATATTATATACTCCTTTAAGTGAATTATCTAAGAAAGGTTGTGTTTTTGAATGGACACAGTGGCAACAGATGAGCTGAAAGCATACATACTGTAAGACTGGCTATAGTACCATGTTAGACACATAAGTGACAGATAAGAGAGACTGTGTAGCCAGCTGTGCTCTTACAAAGACAAAGAAAAGATAACCAGTTATTCATTTTCATTCAGTCGTTCATTTCATTAATTTTCCAGCCCTTATTTTATGCTATCCAGGGTAATGGAAGAGCTGAATGAAGCCTGTCCCAGAACTCAAGAGGCATAAGGCAGACAGGTAATCCCAGACAAGACACCAGTACATTGGGATGTGGGGGGCATTGGAGCACATGGAATAAATAAATACAGATAAAGGGAGGATATTCAGACACTGTGTTAGAGGCGTTCCTGGTAGGAACCAAACCAGTGGGCTGAGCACTTAATGCAAAATTACTACTTATTTATTTATTTATTTATTTATTTATGTGACATTCACAAAAAGTTATTTTATTCTCAGATAAAGACTTCTATTCACAATGACATCACACAAACATTTTCACGTCTCTTTGGAAAATAGATGGTTTTGCTAATAACAGAATACATGTTCCTAGAGACCAGTTGTACATCTGTGGACTGAGGGTATAGCTGTTTTGCTTCATGAATGGGGTTTAGAGTGTCATTATCAATGGAAAGAAAATTTAAAACTTACATTTGATTGCTACATTTAAATCAACAGAAGTATGAGTCTTTTTTTATAAACTCTACATAAGCTTACAATTAAGTTATTAGTAATGAATACTAAATCTCACTACAGTCCTCTTAAGAATAATCCCTTGAAGCAACTAGTAGACAAAAAGTGATAAATGTATTCAACAAAGTGGTAGTTACAACAAACTGGCATTTAAGATCAAAAACTATTTGGACAGTATTTGTTTAATAGCCTGTGATAAATACATGCAACAAAGGTTATTATGATTATAAAAGAAACTTAAATAATTATAAAGACAGATACCTGAGGTATAAGCTAAAGTGTACAGAGTTGACCATTGGTTCATGCCTTGATTATTTACAAATTGAGCACTATATTTCCAATACACAGTACACTTCTAGTTCACTGGTATGGAGTCGGATACTTCACCTATGGTAGTGACAGCCTTGCTTTGAGATTAAACCTATATCACCAGATAATAAACTTGGGGGTATCAGTTATGTTTTTACAGTAATGGATTGTTTTATGGGGTAATGGAAACCCTTGATATAAACATGACATGTAGTGGAAATTAGGGGAAATTACACTATACCATATGTTCCAAAACAATATGCAGCAATCAGTCTACAGTACACATATGCAAAAACAGTGCACTATACCATGATCTGTATTACAACTGGGCCAAAGACGGAGAAATATCCAGCAGTCTGGAATGTTACTTTTGCAAGCCAAATGCCTCCTGATCATAGTATGGTGAATAAAGAAATGTAGAGTTGGCAGTCACAGGTCAAATGGTAGAGGAATTTAAAGGTAGAGACAGCAAAAATATTTACAGAAAATCCTTCATACAGTTTGTTTAAGAAAAACATATCAAACCAATACCTAAAGAAGCAAAGAAAGGACAAATTAGTGTGCCAGTTATGAATCAGAATTATGTTAAACATTATAGAATAATTCGTTAAGATGATATCTGTCACATTCAGGAGATATAAAATCTGTCTGTGTTGCTATTTCATAAATATGTCAAGTAAGGTACTACGTATACTTGCCAATGTTTTCACAATATTGAAATACAAGCATGATATTTTTGGGTTACCAAGGATGTTTCATCTGAAAACTTCATCAGAAATGTCTTATGAAACCACCTCTAGGGAAATAGTGGTGAACAAAGGAACTGTTGTTGAAAACCTGTGCTTGCATAGTAGTCACACCTTCCTATTATCAACTTTTGCCATGAATAAATTGTTTGCTTTCAAGGAATTGTTTTGGAAATGCTTGCTAGATCTGAGTATGCCGTTCATTCTCCCACCTCAATGTACATAGGTTCATAGGTGGGTACTAGGCTATTGGTCCTAGGACCTATACAAGCTTAGCCATAAAGATTCCCTGGATTTTGCCATCCAAAAAAATTATTTTCCTGTGCCCCTGTCAAGCAGAGCCACAGAAGTGATCCCCAGGGTGAATCTACTATTTCCCATCCAAGCGTTAATATTTTTCTTAAAGAGGGCTAATGACGTGCTCTGCTCGACATGAATGGGCAGTCTGTTCTAGAGTATGGGAAGTCTCTAGGACAGGAACCTATCCCTCCAGCATGTGTTGTTTATTGTGGTGACAAGGTTTAGGTCCCTGGAGCATGTGGCTCGGAGGGACTGAGATTTCTTTAAGTGTAGCATGTCCAACAGCTCTGGGTTTGACATGGCTTTGTATGTTAGGCAGAGATTGCCTCTGAGTAGGCGATATGCGACAGAGTAGAACTGGACTTTTTTGAGATGGTCTGCATAGGGCATCTGTTTGAGACTGGTGATCCTCTTTGTGAGGTATTTCTGCGGCCTTTCCAGTTGTTGTAAATGCCTTGTGAGGTACATACCAAATGGGGCGTGGTACTTTATAATAGGTCTAATGAGGGATGAGTAGAGAGGAACAATGATCTCCTTTTTTCTGGATAAGAAACCTTTTGTGATGAGGTGCGCCACATAGAAGGATTTCCTGACTACTGTGGCAATGTGGTTATCAAAGGAGAGAATACTGTCTACCTGTGTCCCTAGGTCTCTTATCACACTTTCGGTATTAAGTGGACTACCACCTATGTGGTAGTTCATGGGCACAGGGTTTTTCCCAAAGGGGATGACAAAGCATTTTTTGGCGTTGAGCTTGAGGTTATGGCTTTGACACCAGGCATCTGTCTCAGTGAGGCCCTTTGGTAGAATGTCCACATCATTTGGGGATTCAATAATGGCTCCCAGTTTGCAGTCATCTGCAAACATTATTAGCCATAGACCCTCTGTGTTGGCCTGAACTTCAGAGAAGTAGATGCCAAACAGGAGGGGACCCAGGACTGAACCCTGTGGTACTCCACTTGTCACTGGTCTGGAGTCGGATTTGGAGTCGGTTACTTTCATGGTGTGGATTCTGTCAGTGAGCCAGTTGGCGACCCATCCCATGACAGAGGGATGTATGCCCAGTTTAGTGAGTTTATCTATGATTCTAGAGTGGGGGATTGTGCCGAATGCCTTGGTGAGGCCTAGATAGGCTGTGTAAACTACCTTACCCTCGTCCACGGCTCTGGTGACTGCTTCAAAGAAGTCAATCAGGTTTAGGAGACATGCTCTACCTTTCATGAACCCAAACTGGCTGGGGTCCAGAATTTGAAGGTTACCTATGTCTTCGTTTATAAGTTCCATGATGATACGTTCCATGGCCTTGCAGATCAGGCTCATCAGGCTAATAGGGCTGTAGTTCATGGGGTCCATGGTGGATCCCCCCTTGTGGAGTGGGATAACAGTAGCTGTGCGCCATTCAGTAGACATAAACCCTGAAGTGAGGCTATGATTGAACATGGTACTTAGGTGGGGTGCCAGTTCATTTTGTAGTTCATGCAGAACACAGCCCAGGATGTTGTCTGGTCCCATGGATGCTGTATTCTTGGCTTTGGAGAGTGTGTTTTTTACCTGTGCTACTGTGATTACAGGGACTTGGCATTCTTCCAGTATTGAGATGGGCCCTTTAGGGGGTGAGAGGGGGGGTGAAATTAGCAGTGAACCTATCTGCCAGGATGTTGGCAATATCAGTTGGTTCTGTATATTTCATGCCATTGTGCTGTAACTCACAGCAGATCTGAGTGTTGCCATTGAAATTCTTGACATAAATACAGAATGCCTTGCGGCTGTCTTTAGAATCTGTGGCGATCTTGTTTTCATAACTAGCTTTGGAGGATTTTATGAGGAGTCTCAGCTTCTTACTGAGGCTGACAAGGGAGTTTTCCAATCATGGGATTTTATTCTTTTTTGCAACAGTTTTTCCTTCTGTTGTAGAGTTTGTTTATGGCAGGGAACCACCAGATTGGCTTTCTTTTTTGAAGGA
This sequence comes from Protopterus annectens, assembly GCF_019279795.1. Lineage (NCBI taxonomy): Eukaryota > Metazoa > Chordata > Ceratodontiformes > Protopteridae > Protopterus > Protopterus annectens. The sequence goes on from NC_056750.1 coordinate 699,397,076, forward strand.
GAGCATCTTGGTTCTATTTGAGATGGCATGGTCCATGCACTTGTGCATGTGTTCATACAGTGCACTGGTGTAAGATTCAGCAGTTGTACTTCTACTTTCCATCTGCATCGGTGTCGTGAAGTTTGCCATTTTTGTCTTAAGAAGCATGAAGTTGGCTTTGGAAAAGTTTTTTACGGTGGTTACCTTAATGGTGGGTGGGGGTAGGAAGTGGATGTTTGGGATGATTAGCTTATGGTCAGATGTGACCAATGAGAAGCTGACCTCTGGTGTGGAGCATTGGTCGCCCATGTTGGTAATGACCAGGTCTAGGATATTGGTGCCCCTGGTGGGGGTATGGATAAGTTGATCCAAGGCATTGGAATTTATAAATTCCAAAAAGCGTTGAGCAAATGTGTTGGTACGTGAGTAGTTTTCCCAGTTAATGGCGGGGTAGTTGAAGTCACCCCGTATTAGGGTATTTGGTTGTACCTTAATATTTTCCAGTATGTTAAGAAAAGTGGAGTGGGAATCACGGGGCATGGTGGGGAATCTATAGCAAGTTACAATTTGGATTGGAGTCTTGCCTAGTGTTAGTTGCACCCAGAGAATCTCAAATGCATTATGTTAGCCTAGAGGTATGGATAACCTTGGTGAATATGGACAACCCTCTGCCTATAGTGTTTTGGTACAGGTTAGGTGGCCGAAAGGTGTGGTATAAATTGTAGCCTGGTATTGCAGTTGTGCTCTCTGGAGCGTTGAACCAGGTCTCTGCTACTGCATAGATGTCGATGTTCTCCATTTTAAGGAGTGCCTCAATTGAGTGCATTTTGAGGTTTAGACTTCTAGCATTGAGTAGCATTACCCTCAAATTTTGCTTGCTTGTACCTGTTATGGTGGTAATTTTGTCATTTGAACCCTGCCTAAAAAAGGCACTATAGGGGTGGCAAGAGCCTTAGCCAGTATCCGGAATTCTAGCAGCGACAGATGCAGGCCATCTCCAGCAAAGCATTATGGTCTGTCAATCATGTCATCCCAGGCAGACAGATACTGCATCCCCTTAGAATGACACCAGAAGCTTAGACAATTGCTGAAATCAATCATTTTGTCCTTGTACTGTAGTATCATTCTGGGCAATGGCAGGATGTTACTCAGGGCTAGGGTCATACCTGCTTAGACTACAAGATCCGAGAGCTCCTCCATGTCTCTTTTCATGTACTCCATGGAAGTACATCTCAGGTCATTCACTCCAACATGGACAATGACAGAGTCATATTTGTACTTGTGGAGTGACCTGAGTGTGTGCGTTATGTGGCAGATCCTGCCACCCGACAGGCAGCTGACTGTAATTTTCTCCTTGTTTAGCCTGGTAAGTGGAACATCAGTGTGCCTGACTATAGAGTCACCTATGACTAGTGTGTTGGGTACATTGTTTTGCCTTAGGGGCTGAGGTTGAGTGGCACACTGGTTTTGTGAGCTATGTGTCATTTGGGTTGTGTTGGGGGTGGTAGCTGTTTGCATTTCAGCTTCGGAGATCTCTGTTGCTTGGGCAGATTTTTATTAAGATCCTCTGCAAATGTAGGTGTGTGTTTTTGTAACTATGTGTGGGTTTTGGTGGTGTAGGTTTTGAAGGACTATGTGTTGTGCATGGTTTGGTGTGGGTGTTTACCTTCTCCTCTTGGCTGACTACTCCAGTCTTGGATGGAGAGAGCTTGGCTTCCAGCTTGGCTATATAAGTGCAGCTCTCACAAGTTGTAGAGTTTGGAGGTAGGAGGAGAGGGTTGTCTGTGTACATGAGGCAATTGCTACATTGCCACAAGATGCCCAGATTCACCATGTGGACAGGAGAAAACACCGGGAGCTGACCCTTAGACATGCCTGGAGAGGTGCTTATTTATTTAAGTACTAGAACTGTTTTCCTCTTTACTTAGTAAGGAAAGTTGAGTGCTGTAGCAATTTATAGAATACTAGTGCTTACAACGAGTTCTAAGCAAGCGCTGAGCTCAAAGAATCAGGTTTGAGTGCTAAAACTGGAAAACTGGCTAGTTCTAATGGAAAATTTGAAGCGCAGACTTTCTGGCGCTGGTTATAATTTAAACCTAGTTAAGCGGCAATGGACGATGCACAAACCCCTCCCAAACATGGGTTTTTAAGACAGAAAGTTGAAAGGGATAGAAAGCAGCTCCAAACGGCCAATAAGGTACAATTCCTGAGCTGGAAACCACTCCTCTATTGACAGATAGACAGCTTAATGCTTATCACTCCCACTGATAACCAGAAAGACTTCCCTCTACCACAGCAAGGTCTGGACAACTCAGAAACACAAAAATAAAGTCCTGAAACCAGCACATCTGGGATCCAGACTATTCCAGTATAGAAAAAGGCAGGAAATGAGCAAATGGTAATTTTTTTATTTTTTTTTATTTTTTAAGGTTAAATTGATGTGTATTACTGATTACTGCAGCACCATTCTACACTTCCCCATAAAAGACTAAAGTTATCTATGTGATCTGTAAATGACTAGAGAATCATTATAGCATGTAGTGGACAGAGACAGTCAGTACTCACTTAAGAGGAGGGGAAGCAGTCCTAAATTTTTAAAAACGTTCATGAAAGGCTTTCAGCTTAAAGGTACTTTTTAAACATATGCAGCATGACAGTCATAAAACTGGATTGCTAATAAACTTTACATTTTTATATGCCTGGAATGCTATAAATGTATCATTCGTCATTGAGTCAATTTTCTCCTACAAATTTACTGTAATGCAAAGTGAGAATGTGGCACACAAAAATGGAGTTCCTGTGGACTGCTGCTCTGCAGGAATGCCCCAGAACAATTCATAAAACGGTTTAACTTGCAAAAATGCATGTGGAAGTGCAAGCATTTGTATCTCATTTTTTTATAAGGATCAGTTAAGGACAAAATGTGGTTGGCTGCAGAACCGGGCCATCAGTTACTGATGGTGGGTAATAGAGTTTGGTTGTACAGTGATTTTTGTTTACATTTTTGTGTGTGTTTCACCAACAGTGGACTTTTCTTTTTTCTCCACTGCTGGGCAACCTTGGAATATGAATATTTACGTTAGTGTGTGTGGGGGTGTCCCCCTGCATGGGGAGTGCAGGGGGTGGGGCTTGGCCCTCCACAAAAACACTTATCTCATAAGACTAGTTTCACCCTTCTTGCATCTATCGAACAGCACTCAATGAAAGAGCTGTCAGTGGATCGACATGTATCCCTGGAGGGTTATCTGGAAGTTTCTGCATATCGGTGGTGCTTTATTTTCCAGTGCTTTGCTTTACTTTACTTGTGGACTGATGATGTTGCTCAGTAACACATCAGCTGTACATGGATAAAGGATACTTAGTTAATGGTTTTAGGAGTGGTTAGTGTTCACTTGCATTCACATCCAGCCTGTCCATCAGACATTACTCTGCAGTCCTGATGTTAGTGATTCACAGCCAGTGGTGATAGACTTCATTTGCACACCTAGTACATACTTGTGCTCATCCAAATACACAGATTCATATGCATATTATGCTCAAGATTTACATGAGTTTTCTGAATAGTGTAGGCTACTGCATGTGATTTTTACCAACCCTGGTCATGGAGGACAATGTTTATGAATAACACTTTTTTCCTGTGCATATCAGTGTTCTGCTGGCCTTCTTAACTAATACCCTGTGATCCACAATCTCTTTCCTTATCAGTTGCTATTGCTGTCTTGCAACCCTCCCCTGCTGGGTGCTTCCGTGAAGCATATATTCCCTTCTCCTCCTAGTATCCTACTTTAAACTAAGATGATGATGCAAACAGGTCCAGCATTCACAGTGATGGACCCTGACCCCAACCACTGTACTTTATTCATGACTATGACAATGTTACATTAGTAGTTATCTCAATGTTCAATCAAATATTAAATAACTGCACACTGTCAGTGATTATGATTATATTAAAAGTTTTAAAGCCTAGTGCTAGCTCCTGCTGGCATAGAAAAGTCCCACAGCACATCTTCCACCCATCAGAAGGCAACTTTAATATTTTTATGCTGTTACAATACAGTATCATGAGTTTCAGTATTCCTTCCAAAAAGACATGAGATCCCCTGGCAGATTGTTTAATTAATATACACATTTTCCAGGGATTCTAACCTTGAAAATAAATTAAACTAATAATGAAACTCTATTACAGTCACGTAATTAGCCATATTTCCCTAAAGGGGATCCTTCCTGATCATCAGTTTAACTTTCTGTTTAATAGTTTTTGTATGCAATTACTTCTCAGATGAAATATCAGTATACACATATATAGATATCATGCGAAGGCAAAATATGTGTTTATGTGAAAGTGATAACTTCCTTGCACTTTACAAACTTTCCCAGTGAGTATGATAACCATTTTGAGAATTTTGGCTTGGCAAATAAACTAACAACCCTACTTTTATTACTATTTATGGATTTTGCAAATTACACTGAAACATGTCCAGAGTCTAGGTGTACAAAACAGTGTCTACCCTTTTGAAACACTGTAACCAGCAAAACTTTCAGTCCAAATACAAGCCTCAGTTGTACCACAAAAGGTTTATTACCCTGGCATACATCACATCAAGTGGCAGGTACTAGATGCAGAAAATTGCAGGTGTGTATGTGTGTGTATGTGTGCGCTTATGGGTGTGTGTGCACATCTGCACAAGCATGCAAACATTTGTTGCTTGTGAATATTTATATATGTTTGTGTGGGTGTGTATGAGTATCAAAATCAGACTGAAGACATATACACACGAGCAAAACCATGACCTGGGCTGCTTGTTGATCACATCATCATCTCTTACCACAAAATTTACAATTAAATTAAACAATAAATCTTTACATGCCAAATATAAACGAGTTCAACGGTATTCAAAATCAATACGTAGTGGAGGTGAGGAAGAGATTTAAGGGAACAGACATGCTGAATAGTGCAGATTAAAATTATAGACAAAATTTTAACATATAGCCCAGGACGCAGCAACAGAAATATTCCAAACAGAAAGAAGATGAGGAATGCAAAACTGAGTTTTAGCAGATAAAACATTTTTAGTTTGGATATCCAGTAATTTGGATACAGGAAGACAACCCCTATCTTGTGATGAAGATACAGAACAGACTTGAAACCTCAGCATTTCTAGATTTAAATGTTCTATGTGACTGCTGTAGATATATTAAGGCAAAATAATGCCTTATTGCTTGTGTACAACATACATTACAGGGATTTTATACCAAGTAGTATATGTACAGTGGGGTGAAGGGTACAGCTGCCCTGTGCACAAGACATTAGTGGCATGATTGACAACTTAGAAGGTTTGCCGATTAGGCACAAGTGCAGTACCAGCATTTACTTAAGCAGGCTGATATCGCTGCTATTTAAATTAATGCATTTATATGACAGTAACTGCAGCAAGACAGGGAGAGAAGCAGCTCCTTCCTACAGCTCTACAGCTCCAGGGATAGTTTTGCTATTTTCTCAATGTCTGAGAACTTTTTTTCAGCCCACATCTTTAGGATGAGGGGTGCCAGCCTCAGAACTACCCAGTGGAACCGACTAACCTAACTATGGATCTTTTTAACAACTTTAACATCTATTTATTAGATATGCATGGATTTAGACAAGTACAGTAAGATATATTTAAGAAAAAAGTAAAAGAAATCCACTGCACTGTTACTATTAAATGTCCACAGATGATGATAAAAAAAAAAAAAGAGAAAGAAATTGATTTGAACAAGGTGGTGGGGAGGTTAAGTGGTCCACTGTGCTGTCAGCTGAAGCTTAAACAGAAGGATCATAACTGGGAAGACAAGATGCAACCTTTGGATGAGTTAGGTCTACTCAAAGCATGTAGGAAGATACTCACAAAATAAAGATAGGATTTTCTTTGCTCTTTTAAAATCTAAATAAGTATAAACATAAACACACACAAACATAAACACACACACAAACACATGCACAGAGGTGCACACACACACACACACACACACACACACACACATATATTCATTTACATACGCATGTATGTTAGAGTGCATATTAGAAAAGAGAAGGAGGCAAACAATATATAAAGGTTGTGGTAGTTGCTAGAAATCACATCAAATGGCTATAAAGACAACCCTGAGCTGACTTGAAGTAGCTTTACAGAACAATTTTTTGTGGCTATTTGCGCTGCATAAAAGGTACGAGGGGCTGTGCCTATGCATGGAGTAAACAGCTTCCCACAACAAGTTCAATTGTAAAGGCTAAAAAGAATTAATTAGGCCAGTGCCAACCCCCTGACTGCTACAGTGTTGATTGAGGAGATCTAAACATTTGTTGCATTCTGATGCAGTGATGAAAGGGAGATTTTCCACAATAAACTTTTGAATATGTCAGCTGTGGGATCTAAGGAGACTACATAGGTTCATAGGTGTGTACTAAGCTAATGGCTCTGAAGCCTTTACAAGCCTAGCCCATAGAAACACCCTGGCATCAGGCCACCCAACATCCTACCTTCCCTACTGGACCAATGCTGTAAAATGGATAATCGTACAATACTGGTATCCAACGTTTTAGATGACACAGAGAAACTTAAAGTTGATACAGCATTGCAAAAAGATCCAATAGAGCAATCTGGTAGCACAATATTTACTCTGGGAAGTATGTTACAGCAGCAGACATTTAAAATGCAAGATAAAGCCTGCTACATGGCTCACTATAATTGTGATGTGTAGGTCCTGTGGGATAATGTTGATGATCTGGAGAATACAAGCTGAAGAAATCATCTCTGGTTCATGGGTCTGCCAGGGAGGACCAAAACAGAAAATGTATGTGTGTTCTTGGAGAAAAAGCTTCCAAAAGCTCTGAATATACCACTCAATCATGACTGATCAATGAATAAACAATCTAAGCACTCCATACCAACAACATATGGGGACCCCCTCCAAACAGATCATATTGTCTTTCTTGAATTATGCAGGCAAGGAATGGGTTTTATCCATAGCAAAGGAGGGGCACCCCTTCATGATGTGTAACAGATAGGTCAAATTATTCCAGGGATTATTACAGCAGGTAATTTGAAAAAGGATTTTTTCCAGCATAAGGAGCCTTTGTTACAAAAATGGCATCCCTTCTGCCTTTTGGAAGTTATACACGCTGTACTTAAAGTTTAAAAACAAACATTACACCTTTGAAGACCCACACACAGCTTTAATGTTTCTAAAAGAACATTTGCTACTTCCATCTGTCCGTGACTCTACTTTAAAAAGCCATTCAGATACACCCCCTGGAGCAAGTGCATGCATAGTGTCTAATTGAATGAGGGTACCAGCAGGCCTGGTAAAATATGCAATGGCAGTGGTCACAGACTCTAACCTAAATGACAGGTTATGCCATACTGGGGAACCATCAGGATTGCATCAACAAATGTCCAGCCATAGCCCGAGAGAAGGAACACAACTGGCTAAATCTGCATCCAAGATCTTGCTCAGTTAAGAAACAGATGACACTGAGAAATGCATTTCCCCTCCGAAGGACACAGAGGATTGTGTTGCATATATAAGATCCCGGGGACATATGAGGGAAGACATGGGGCAGTTTCTGAGTATTCAACATTAATGGACCAAACAAGACCTAAAGACACTGTCAAAAACAGGGGCATTGAAAAGTACCTGGTGAAACTTAAAGGTAGGGGACAATCCAGAGGGATCTTGGCTGACAGCCAGGGGACATCTAAAGTGTTAGGACTGTGCACAGGGCTAAATTGGCTTGTCATGTTGTTCTTCTCTTTACTTCCTGAAGGGAGTAATTGGGGTGTTTTGAAGTAATCTTACAAGTATAAGGGTGCAGGGAGATCTTACATCACCCCTAGTAAGGCTCCTGGACCTATTGTTCTATTAACTTAAGAGTTCCGCCATCTACAGTCTATTTGATACTAGCTTTTTGGGTCTAAGAATACTACTTTGAGTGTGAGAGAGTTCATACTGGTCATCAATATAGTCCTTTTAGGGAAGTTATTTCTACACTTTAAACTCTTATGGCTCACTGCGATTCAGTTAACGCACATGGTTTAAACTTTTAAAAAAGTGAAAAGTTATTCAGCAATGGTTAAATAAGTTCATATGATTCCACCACACGAAAAGACAAATACCTAATGGGTAAGTAAAAGTACAGCTTTGTACCTACCATAAATGTAGATGTTCGAGTGTTCACCCTGCTGCAGTCATCATACTTGGGTTATCCTGTCGTCAGGCAGTCCCGCAGTCGGCCGGAATTCCAAAGTCTTGGTCCGGCATTGGTTGCTGTCACCTCTTCCCTGATGTCAGTGCGCCAGGGGTATATATAATGCAACTGACGCCATTTTCTTCAGTTTTTCTTGCCCCAGATGTCAGGTGCCCCCAAAAAGGTGGTCAGAATTAGTATCAAATGGAGTGAATACTGCACAAGCACAAAATCCCTTCAGCTATAAGCAAATACATCAGTAAGGCATAGTAGAGATTTTGCCAGTAGATCAGAGGGGATGGAGGGAGGGTAACCTGGACTGCAGCAGGGAGAACACTCGAACATCTACATTTATGGTAGGTACAAAACTGTACTATGTTCATCGTGTTACCCTGTTGCAGTCATCACACTTGGGTTGAATCCCAAAGCTAAGGTAGGGGGGAGGTATCATAGAGGGTTAGTGGAGGCAATAAGGCCCTACAGAACTGCAGTGGCGAAGCCCGCCCTGGACTTAGAGTAAAGAGGTAAGTGATAGTGTTTGGTAAAGGTGTGTACTGAACTCCAAGTTGCAGCTTCTAAAATTTCCTTGGTTGGAACCCCCCTGAGAATGGCTGTAGAGGTAGCTGTAGAGGTAGCTGTTGCCCTGGTAGAGTGGGATCTAATGGTAGCAGGAACTGGTTTCCCATGATGGGTATAGCAGAAACGTATGCAATGACCTATCCATTTAGAAATGGTTTGCTTAGATATAGCCTTCCCTTGAGAAGCTGTAGCATAGGATACAAAAAGCTGGTCAGTTTTTCTGAAAGCCTTAGTTTTGTCCAAGTAGTAACGAAGCTGCCTGTGAATGTCCAAGGAATGCAGGAGTCTCTCACCTTTGTTCTGTGGATTAGGGAAGAAGGTGGGTAAGTGGATGGTTTGATTTAAAGCTACACTGGAAACCACCTTAGGCATAAAGGAAGGATTAGTTCGTAGAGAAACTCTGTCTTGATGAAAAATGAGGAAAGGTTCCACTGCCATTAGTGCCTGTAGCTCTGAGACTCTCCTAGCTGAAGTTATTGCTAGGAGCAGGGCAGTCTTCCATGATAGGAAATGAAGATCTGCAGAGAAAGCTGGTTCAAAGGGAGGTAGCGTTAGTTTTTCCAGAACAAGGTCCCATGTTGGTGTAGGAGCTCTCCTGGGTGGTCTAATGTTTTTTGCCCCTCTGAGGAACTGCCTTAGAAGAGGATGTGAAAATAAAGGTGGATCCGTGTTGTAGTGAGCTGAAATAGCTGAAGCATGGATTTTAATTGAGGAAAAGGGAAGTCCTTTGTGCAACATCTCAGCTAAATACTGTAGAATGTGAGGCATGTGAGGCTGAATTGTGTCTTGGCCTTTAGCTTGGTTCCAGGCACAAAACCTTTTCCATTTGCCCGAATAAGCCTTCCTGGTGCTTGGCCTCCTGGCTTCCAGAATAACATCCAGAACTGCTTGTGAAAGAGGAGCTGGTTGGATGTTTAGTTGATTTGCCATGCAGCCAGATTTAAAGTTTTGAGCTGGCTGTGAAGAATCTGTTTGTTTTGTTGTGTGAGCAAATGGGGTATTTGAGGCAATATCCATGGTGGGCTGTGGGCCATATTTTTCAATAGCGGGTACCAGTGCTGGCGTGGCCAGTCTGGGACTATGAGAATCAGTCATGGTCTCTCCTTTTTGACCTTCAAAAGAACCTTTGTGAGGAGAGGCAATGGAGGGAAGGCATATGCTGTCAGGTTTTTCCAACTGAAAGAGAGAGCGTCCACTTTCCAAGCTTGATGGTGAAATGTCCTTGTACAAAATTTTGTCAGTTGGTAGTTTTGAGGACTGGCAAACAGGTCTATGTTTGGAAGGCCCCATTTTTGAGTTATCATTGCAAATATTTGTGGATCTAGTTTCCACTCATGGGGATCTTTGATGTTTCTGCTGAGGTCGTCTGCCAATGTGTTCTTCTGTCCTGGCAGGAATTGAGCTTGTAACTGAACTTGGTAGGCCAGAGCTGTGTTCCATAAGATCATTGCTTGCCTGCATAGAGGGTAGGAATGTGTACACCCTTGTTTGTTTATGTACCACATTACTGTAGTGTTGTCCATCTTTATTGCAAGTTGTCCTGAATGTAATAGATCCTTGAAGGCTGTCAGAGCTTTCTGTACAGCTAGCATCTCTTTTTGATTTATGTGCAGATTTCTTTGATCTGCAGTCCATAGGCCTTGAATGCATTGTCCTGCCATGTGTGCCCCCCAGGCGTAGTCTGAAGCATCTGTTGTGATAGTTTGCCTGGCTGGGGGCAAGGTGAAAGGTTGACCCTTGTTGAGGTGACATGCCTGTGACCACCACAGAAATTCTGGTTTTAGACAGGGAATGTGAGATATCATTGTGTCTAAGCTGTGGCTGTGTTGAGACCATACGCTTTTTAGGTACCACTGTAATTTCCTCATCTGCAGCTTTGCAAATGGTATTATTAGAATGCAAGATGTCATGAAGCCCAAAGCCTGCAGAATTTTTCTTGCAGTTAATTGGGTCTTTGTTGCCATTGTCTTGAAATATTGAGTCAGTTGTAGTTGCTTGTCTGGCATAAGATAAGCCTTCTGGGCCGTTGTATTCAAGCTGGCACCCAGGAATGTCATTTTTTGTGAGAGTACTAGTTTTGACTTCTTTTCGTTTACTGTGTACCCCAGGCAGTTTAGTAGATGCTTTACAAAGGCCAGATGATGTAAGAGAATGTCTTTGCTTTCTGCTTGGATGAGGCAGTCGTCCAGGTATGGATATATTTGAATTCCTCTTTGTCTGCAGTATGCAATTACTAGTGCCAGGCATTTTGTGAAAACTCTGGGCGCAGTAGATAAGCCAAAGGGCAGTGCAGAGAATTGGTAATGGGTTGAACCTGCAATGAAACGAAGGTATCTTTTGCAACTTTGTCTGATAGGGACATGCAGGTATGCCTCCTTGAGGTCAAAAGTTACTAGCCAAGCCTTCTTGCCCAACATGGGAAGAAGCTGCTGTAGTGTTAGCATCTTGAATTTAGGTACTTGTAAGAATGTGTTTACAATTGAAAGGTCCAGAATAGGTCTCCAAGCATTGTCGTTTCTGGGCACTAGAAAGAGTCTTGAGTAAAATCCTTGACCTTGCTCTCGAGTAGGTACCAGTTGAATGGCTCTCATGTCCATGAGAGCTGTAACTTGCTTTTGTGCCTCTGCCCATTGATTTTGTGGCAGGTTTAGCATTCCTCTTTTCATTGGCAAGGTGTGAAAGTGGAATCTGTATCCTCGTAAAATTATGTCTAGGACCCAATTGTCCTTTGTGACAATGTGCCAGTTGTCTGCAAAAAGTGCGAGTTTTCCCCCCAAGGGGGCTGCCAAGAGAGTATTGCTTGGCCAGATGAGGTGCAAGTCATTGAGTTTGCCTTCTGGTGGATTGAGACCTGTCTTCTCCTCCCTTCTGTGTTGTAGTGCCCCATTGGCGAGGTTTGTACTGGGCTTGTGGTTGTCCTCTGCCCCTTGGGTGTCTGTATTTACCCCTCTGTGGTCTGTCAGTGGCTGGAAAGGACCAATTTTTTGTTGGCCAGTTTCTGCTGAAGCGAGGGGGTTGTACTTGCAGGAAATCTTTGACTGTCTGCATAGATTTTGCCTTATCTTCCATTTTCTTTACAACTTCTTCTGCTTTAACTCCAAAAAGAACATCCTACTGTAAGGGAGCATCTAGTAATTTTGCTTTAACATGATCAGGCAGAGTTTGTTCCTTTAACCAAGCATGCCTACGTATAACAGACCCAGTGACAGCTGCTCTGCAGGAGGCCTCCAAAGAATCAAACCCACATGGTAAGGTATGTTTGCCCACCTGCTCAGTGGCGTGCAACAGATCCTGTACTTCTTTCAATTCAGATTGTTGAGGGAGAGTGGTTATTCTTTGCTTTAACTGAGAGATTAGAAATTGCTGATACTTAAGCATATGAAATTGACAATTCAGTGCCCTCATAGCTAGTGTGGCTGAGGTGTAAACCTTTTTCCCCCACCTGTCTAGTGCTCTGGAATCCCTCTCAGAAGGTACTGGGTTTTTAGCCATAGAAGCCTTAGCCCCTTGGGACCCTGGGAGATAGTCTCTGGGTCAGCTACTGGGCTTTGTAAAGAAATTTGTGGGAATCAGGCACTCTGTAGTATCTGTCAGGCTTAGCCGGAGCAGGAGGTAGAGAGTCTGGGTTGAAACTGGAGTCTAAACAGACATCATCCACAATGTCCAAAACTGGTGGGATGGCAAGTGGTCTGTGTTGGGGGAGTAAAAGAAACTCTCTGAGCCTTTTCTTTGAATCAGAGTAGTCCTGACCTTCCCAGTGAAAATGTTCCCTCATAGTGTGTAAAGTTTCCCCAAAGGAGTAGTCTTCAGGAGGAGAAGCTGAGGGAATAGAGTCCTCAGCATGAGAATCTTCATAAGGAGAGAAGGAATAGTCTTGGTCCTCAGAGGACTCTGAAGAAATGGGCATTTGCTCAGAGGAAGCATAATCTTCCTCTTGTCTAGGCCTTTTGTCAGGAGGGGGCTGTGAACCCCTGATTAAAGAAATCAAATCTTCAGCCATTTTGAGCATCTGTTTCTTAGGCATAGGGCCTTGAACAGGAGACTGAAGTGCAGTCCTTTTAGATTTAGAAGGAGTCTTCGACTTAGAAAATGTTTTAATGGTAAGAGTCGTCGGTCTGAAAACGCCTTCAGAAACCGATGGCGTTTCTGTAGCACCAACGTCTTTTGAAGCAAAGTCGTCGGAAGGGCCTGAAGTAAAAGGCTGCATCGGCCTGGTACATTCCGTCAAAATTTCCGTAGCGGTCTCGGGTTCCAGATCTGCGGTAGTCAGGGGCTGCATCGGAGCCTCACTGAGGACCGGAGAACCGGAGACCGGATCAGCCGAGGCCTCGGAATCTGGCATAGGCCTGGGCTGTCTGTCCTTATCCCTGCATTTTTGTGCACGCCGGTAGTTGGTTGCTCCGATGGCATGGTGTAGTTACATTTCCTACCGAAGTAGTGTCGTGCAAAATCAAAGCGTCTTTTAATAGTACGCTTATTAAACCTAGCACAAAACCGACAAGAAGTGACGTTGTGGTCTGGGCCTAGGCAAGGTATGCAAAAAGAATGAAAATCCATATGAGGTATTTGCTTCCCACAAGAAATACAATTGTTAACTTTTTCTGACATCGGTCTGAGGCAAGAAAAGTTTCCCCAACGGGGTACTTAGCTTTATAGAAGACTTCGGTCTGAAATTTGAATTCAAAAATCTCAGGAGTCGGCTGACCGGCACTTGCGAACTGCTTCTGCTTCGGGCACCGCGCGGCAAGAAAGACTGAAGAAAATGGCGTTGGTTGCATTATATATACCCCTGGCGCACTGACGTCAGGGAAGAGGCGACAGCAACTGACGCTGGACCAAGACTTTGGAATTCCGGCCGACTGCGGGACCACCTGACGACAGGATAACCCAAGTGTGATGACTGCAGCAGGGTAACACGAACATCTTGTAAAAACAAAAAATGAACCACGAATAACGGTGTAAATCTGATATGATGTTTTTTTTTTTTCAAAAATGTAAGCTGGCCAAACATTTTATAAAGTTGATAGGTTTACCAGTTTGATTCATACTGTAATCTACATAGAAAAACTAAGTCCAATATTATTATTTTGATTTAAAAAATCTCTTGGTTGGTCCCAGAAACAGCAATATAGAATAGGTGAAGGAAGAGGGTTATGAACAGTTGTCACTGGCCAGTCCTCTATAATGGTAACTGATATATTTAGCCTGAACACAGACCATCATTCCTTCTATACAGTCTTTTTCCCCAATTGATATGCAACCTACCTGGACACTTCACTTTTGATTCTGGGAGACCTTAATGCTTTTGTAGTTAGGGACAAAACATCTCCCATTGCAGCTAACATATTCGATCCTAAAGGGTTATTAAACAATATATAAACTCTACATTTCTGAAAAAAAAGTTTAGAGACTGCTGCACCCAAATGAGGAAGGCTACACTTACACCTTATCAACATGCTTCAGTCCAGAGATTAGAATAACCTACTGGTTAAATTATACGGAGCTCACTTCTAGGAAAGCTGGAACCAAAACTCTCCAGGCCCCCTTTACAGATCATGAAACAATCTCCTACCTGCTTATAAATCTGATTAAGGATGAGAAAGCATACCTTTGCTAGGCAGACCCATTTATCTTTCAGCAAGAAAATTTTGAGACAGAAAATATGGAAAGGGCTCCATTCTTTTCTAGAAAATAATCCTTTAAGCTCATTCGTGATCTCGGTACGGTGGGACTCTATAAACTTGGAGTAAAAGGAATTATGCTCCACAGCAAAAGCCAAGTTTATGGTTTTCTTAGACTTAGAGATAAAGAACTTAGAAAATCAGGTCTCAGTTACCCAACTTAAATTATGGGAAACTGATTCCAGAACCACTCACAGCTGAAGGAATATGCAGTTATTCATAAAAAGTGTTATACGTTGAAACATGATAGAGCAAACCTTCAACATTTTAAAATGACAGCATGGACACTAGGTAAAAGGTCCTCAAGACTGTTTATTATGCAGACAAAGAGCAGGAAACTTCAGAGCACTATCTCAATATTGTTGGATGATAGGATTGCTAAAACATGGACTGAATCCACAGTCATTAACATCCTGTTTAGGGATTTCTACCAAATGTTATATTGGGGCACTAATAGGTATTTGGGGACAATAGCTGCAACTGTGAAAGAGTTTGCCAAAAAAAACCTCACATGCCCACCCTCTCTTCCCATCATATTTCAGTGCTGTAATGACCAATCAGTCAGGAAAGCCCTGCAACAAACTTCTTCAGAAAAATAAAAAACAGTCCCACATAGTTTTCATATACAGATGTGTAAAACTCTCAACTATGTCATGCTGACTCCTCTAACAGGCTTACATTAAGCCATTCAAAGAGAGGGGAAGCTAACCACTCTCCGGCTATGTTGCTAACCTGTGTTCTTCCCTAAACAAACAAAAACTCTAAGCTGATGGCTAATTACATGCTAGTTTCCTTACATAATTTTAATGTCAAGGTATACCCACTAGTTCTTGCAAACTGTTGTGTCTTTCAGCTTTTCCCGGTGAGGGTCGCCACAGTGGAACTCCAGTCCGCTAATGATTGGCAGTAGATTTTTACGTGCCGAGTTGCCAGCCCTGATGCACAACCTTCAACAAAGGTAGGCCCATTCACACATGTCTCCACACAGAAGACGCTCTAGCTGAGAATCGAACAGGACGTTTTACTGTGAGGCGACAATGCTACCGCAGCACCACCACTGCAGTACACCCACTAGTTCTTGCAAATAACCATTTGAAATATCACGACCAACTAGAATAAGTCCCGAAATACGAATACTGAATGGCTAACAAAATGAACTTGCATATAAAAAGTCCATGATGGCCATTTCCCTGAATATTCCCTTTTCTGCAAGATATGGTGATCTTGAACTTAGTATATATATATATATATATATAAGTTCAGGCAGTGAGGGGCGCTTATCCTCCCTATCAGGGGGTGCAGAGGAGCTTCCTCTATTAAAAAGAAGTTTAAAGGAGAAGAGCAATGTTCAGAAATTTACACTTCTCTTGCATTTTTGATCTCTATATTTTCCCGCCCGAGTGTCAGCACTTTGGCATTTGAAGTTACTACATTTGAATAGTGAGCCTTCTTTCAGACAGGCTAAGTTCTTATGGACCCACTCGTGATATAGGCTGTGCCTGCATCTCATGTAATGGTTAACCCTTATCAAAATATTTGTAGTACTTTTACTGTATTACCTTTACCTGTCTAGATACATTCATGGGATACATATAAGCCTATGGCACAAAAGCTCAGATTATCTCTTTACTCTCTCACGTTATATGGAATAATCACAGATAGAGAATGAGAATACAAAAACATGCACTTTGCAATGGACCTCTCACTCATATGTACTGTTCATGTTGATATTGTCATAATCATAGCCCTAGCCTAACTCAAACTTACACTTACTACCTCTAGTAGCTAAGAATGCTTTAGCTAAGAGCAACCTACTCCCCCGTCTTGAATACTGCCTATCTTAATGACTTTGCACTCATCCTACAATACCAAAGACCGGAAATCACTTAAAATAAGATTTTCCGATATGTATTGCTAGCAAATGCCTGCACTCACTATCGTGACCTCATCAATAGGATGCATTGGCTTCAAGTTAATGTCAGGGCTCTATATCTTTTCAGCTGTCTTCTTTTCAAAACTTTAAATCTAGGTTACTGTCCAGCACTAAGATCCAAATTTCATCTTAAAAAATAGTGCATCCCCAAGATATAACCAGAATAATGGTTGTGTGCTTAATAGGCCTCAATTTAAAAGTGTATCTCATTTAGGACGGGCAAGTTGGAAATATTTACCTCTTAACTGCATGTAGAAAATCCAAAAAAGTCAGTGCATCTAGAGTTGTAATTTTCCACATAAAATTTCTCTTGCTGTTTTCTCAAGTACCTAGCTGAGGGTAGAGCAGCATATACCATTACTGAATCCTACAGAGATACAGATATCCTCCAGGAGGGCCTGACACAGACAAATAGCTGGTACCAGAGCCATGGCCTAAAACTCAGTGCAAAAAAATTCATAATTACATGTTTTGGGAAAGATGACCAACTTCAAAATTGCAAAACTGATAACACTCCTGTAAGAGTAGACCCATTAGTAAGGTACATGGAGATTCAGGTTTACAGTACCTGAAGTTTGATCACAATGTATCTATGGTGGTCAAAAATCTTCCTGTGCGGTACAACTTATTCGTAAGGGCATGGCATCCAGATCCAAGTAGATCAGAGGCCTCAGTCTTTATTAGAACAATAATCGAGTACAATGCATCCTTCTGCATGTACCAGACCAGGCATTCACAACTGCAGTAGCAGCCACAGAGGTTCCTCACTAAAAGAATTCATTGTGTAAATAACATGTCCTGCCACAAAGCCCTTTCCCTGTACCCAGCCTCCTACAGACTCCTGAGGGCATTATATGCCTCACCTACACCTCTTAATGCAAGTAATCTGGACAAAGCCTAAAATAATGGGGAGACAAAGGCCCAAAAATAGGGACATATTTTCAATATTGTTCTTATAAATGTAGAAAGTTGCTAGAATAACAGCACTTATGCATGCATTTGCTGAAGGATATAGTCCTCTTCTTCTTGTTTCGGCTTTTCCTGGTTAGGGGTCGCCACAGCGGATCACCTGTCCGCTCATGATTGGCAGTGGAGTTTTACAGTGTCGAGTTGCTAGCCCAATGCCTAACCTTTCACAGATGGCACACACACGCACGCACTCACACCTAGAGTGTCCAATCCACCTACAGCATGTCTTTGGTATGTGGGAGGAAACCAGAGCACCCAGAGGAAACCCACGTGACCACAGGGAGGACATGCAGACTCCACACAGAAGGCACCCCAGCAGAGGCTCGAACCAGAGAACCTCTTGCTGTGAGGCAGAACACTAACTGCTGCACCACCACGGCCACCCTGCTGAAGGATATGAAGTCTGAAGCTCAGATATATGTCACTATTTAATGATGTCAATCCTCAGTGATATGTCAGAAAACCACAAATTCTATTAGGAGCAGACCAAAAATATGAAGCAAAAATCTGGGCAATTTGCGAAAATATGCCTACAAGGCATTCTCTGATCTAGCCCTGATGGATCTGTTACACATCTGCAAAGCAAACACTAGAATTGCCCCTTCTAATGATCAAAACCTTGTCTGTAACATAAACAAAACATAGCGAGCATAATTTTGTTCCAGCACTGTGTTTATATGTACTGTTATACTGTATGTATGTATGTATGTACTGTTATAATGCTTTAGGTAACATAAGGTTTTAGGTAACATTATTTCACCACAGTGCTTTGATAGTATATTCTGTTACTATCTGTGTAACTATACTGTGGTTTACTATCGTTTACTTGAACCGACATTCTGCGAGTGTTCCGATTTCTGAAAAATAATATCGGAAATCAGAACAAAATAAAAAAATGCAGAAGAAAGTATCTTCGGTAAAGTCAACATCTCAGAAAAGTCGACTTTACCGAAAATACTACACTTACGGTCAACAATAACACATCTTTTGCATGGGGGGGGGCTGCACCCCCCACACCCCCTGCTACTTAGATATACAAACTCTGGGATCACACTATAGTGAAGGAAAGGGCACATTTCCTGATCCCCACTACACTGTGATCTGCATCAAAATGCAGAAAGTGACAACAGCGAATGCTGTAATGCATTCGCTGTTGTAAATTTTTACATTTTGGCATTCATTCTTCCAAGTCTACCAAATCGATAAATTCGCACTAATGTGAATCGCACGAAGTGTGACCAGGAAAATGACAGTAAACCTTATACTGTATAATCTCCGTTATCTGATTTCTATGGTTAATTGTGCTGTGAGCCTGGGTCATGGCTGGAAAGGGTGTGCTGACCACCCCACCCACCTGATCAACAAATGGAAATAAATTTTATACATACATAAATAAAAACTGTTTTCCATGAAAAAAAAAAAAAAAAAAATATATATATATATATATATATATATATATATGTGTATACACACACACACACACACACAATATCTACATAGTCTATGTCATTTCATTGAAACTCACATGGTCGAGCCCATTTGATTGAAACCTCATTTCACTGAAAATGAATTTGACTAAAAACTTGTCTGATGGAAAACTTTCTTTGCATCAAATATAACATAAAAATGTTTACTAACCAAGTCCATGGTCACATAACCTTGAAGAAAATGAAAAACAGCATACACAGGGAATTAGTGCTGAAGTGAAAATACAATCAATTACATGTCAGTGAGTACAATATGATGCTGGCCATTGCAGTTCACACATACTCTACTAGATTCACTTCCCTAATAATTCATATGGTAAGAAATGACAACATCAAATACCTCTTTATAGACTTCTACACTTTTCTATTAAACATGTTTTTCAGGCAAATGAATTTTCAGTGAAATGACATGGACCCATCTAAATGTTATTTACTGGGGTAAATCACTGATCACACACACACACACACACACACACACACACACACACACACACACACACACACACACATACACTCACACACACTTAAATATATAAACATTAATTACATGGCAGATGTACCTAAAGGTAAATTAGATTCTCCCACCTGCTACATGGTTCAGAGAACTGTAACGATAGATAATGTTAGATTTATTAAAATATCATCCCTGTGTCATCATCACATTCCAATTTTATAATACCTATCTTGCAGCAAAATCTTAATTTCCAAAAAGAATCGAACAAAGGCTGTAGTAATTATGAAGCAAAGCACCCTAAGCTTCCAGCTAACCACAACATTCCCAACAGATGCAGCAAATTGTTTATGGTTCTCTTGGAATCCTGGTCCGCAACAATTATGGGTCTTTAGTCTCTTTACACAAACCAAAGATTTAGAAAAAATCACGCTTTTGGTTTGCAGGGTACAAAATTTGGAGATGTAATGTCTGAAGTATTTGCATTCATTTTTTCTCAAGTGAAGTTTAATACATAGCAATACTTTACTCATATACATAATGCACAACCTTGAAGGCAGAAGAACAGAAAAACATGCTTAGTATAAACTGACGTCAATCTACAGCATTTTTGCTACACTATTTACTTCCATTGCCGACATCATTTTGACTTCCACTGGAATAGTGCACATTTGTTTTCTATAAGGAAAAACACAATCGAATTTGATTGCAGCTGACATTCAGGCATCCATGACAGACTTCTTCAGCAAGTCACTCCTATGTACATGTCTCTGCAAATATCTGAGTAGAAATGAAATGAGTAGAGCAAGGGTGTGTCGCCTGCTCATGCAAGTGAAGTAACCCCCTCAACATTCCTGGTTCCCTCAAGAACAGATATATTTCATCAGTTGTCTAATCTCTACAACAGACAGAATGGTGAGATCCATGTCCCAAGACGTGTCCCACTTTTCCACCAGGAAAAGACGAGCAGGCTTGAATTCATCACTCTTTTCCTTTATTGTTGACTCCTCCATCACAAGAATATCTATTCAAACTCAACAGATCTGGCCTGAGTAACTTTCAAGGCTTTTTCCATAAATGTGATGCAGTCAGGTACTTTTTTTTTTTTTTTTAATAGTTTCAACATTACTGTCCGTTAAAGGGATAGATGAGTGTGACATCCCATTCTGGGCAACCAGTAATCAAGTAGGCTCAATTCTCTCTACTGACACTGAAGACGACTGTTCAATTGGAATACAAATGGATATACTCTGTATTTTCAGATTCAGACCTCCTTTCCCTTAAGAGCACACAGGAAACACACTCAGCCTGAGATCTGGGTTTTTCTATATCTGTCCCCAGTTCCCCAGTAAGGCTCTCTACTGGCAAAGCTGTGCTCAACACCTTCTCTGTGAAGGCAGTGCTTCATGTCCCTGATCCCTGTAGCTGACACACACACACTTTTGAGATTTAATTTTCACACACATACACACACACACACACACAGCTGAGAAAAAAATTACCCCCTCTACCAACTTTCCCCAGACTATAAGGTAGATTCACTGCCATCAGTCAGTTACTATAAAGCTCTTAAAAGGGTATCTGATTATGCTGACTGAAGTTAATATTAACACAAATGGTAATGTTGACCAAACAGCCAGGCTTTCAGGAGTGGCTGCAGCATCACCAAATGAATACAAGTACTCTCAAAGATTAAATATATTTAATAGTAAATAATAAAAGAACATGAAAATACGAAATATCTTTTTACAATAAACACCTGAGATTCAGTCACAGGAAATACTGAAAATAACACAGGTGGAAAGATTCACACAGTTACAGAAAAACAATACTTAACTATTCTCACTATATTTTCCTAACAGATTTAGATAATTACTATCCCTGGTCACTTACTAGCACAAGGTAAGATGAAGTGGGTGAGTGGTCCTTGTTGTCAGATCCAAGACAGAATACAGAATACTGAAAGCAATCTCTTACTAATAACTAAATATTATTTCTGGCTTACAGAATGACATCACATTCATCTGTTCATCTGACTCTGTTTCCCGCACTATCCCTCATCACTAGAAGCTGCCAGGGTTTTAGCACCTACAAGTTAATAATACATACACAAGAGCATTGCTCAGATCTGCTGCTGCTCCGGAAAGTCATAAAGCCATTTTAACACTTTTACTCCTCCTACAGAGCTACTAAGCCAAGCTTCTTACAGACATTGCATCTCTGGTTTCATTCAAAACTGTGCGGTACCATCTTTATGGCCTAATTTAATGTCAGCTAGTTTTTAAAGTTTGCCGAACCTGGATTGTGATTAACCTCTGCTCTTCCAGTAACCTCTGTTGAAACATATACATTTAGTTCAGTTATAATAATGCATGTACGTCTCCTTTCTTTCCAGCAGGGCATGCTGTTGTTACATTTCCAACACAAGCCTCTGTACAAATCAGTTTGATATACAAATGACGTATGATTATTTACAAAATTCCAGATAGCTTATGCTGGCATATGTTACACATTCACTGCCCTACTTCTTCTGGTATGTCTGGTAATATCTCCTATCATCACAATGAGAAAGACTAAATGCTGTAGTTTCCAGACAGGAAGACTCTCAGTTGTCCTGTCAGTAGTTAATAATTGAACGCATCTATACTATTTAAAACCACATGCAGAGTGCTGCTCTAACACATTCATGCCAAAAGTTCTGGCTTTAAAGAGGGCAGAAATGTGTCAGTGCTGTCTGCCATACTGTTTAATCAAAGTATGTTCTCAGAAAATTAACATAAATATCCAAAATTCAGTTAAGTATAAATGCTAGCAATTCTCTATGCATCTGCATTTAGACTGAACTATGCGGAATCACTTAGCTCTGGAGGAGTACTTTACAACAGCACATTGTAAAATACCCATTGCATTTAATAACTACTTCAGCTACTAAGATACTTTTCAGTGCCTTCATAGAAGTGATTCAGTATGCCGAAAGTGGTAACCAATTAACTGCTTATGATGGTCGCATATTTAGTCTGTGTGTCCTTTCAACAAACTTACACTGAAATGCACTTATATTTCAAAAAATTCTGGCAGCCACCCTCAAGCCTAAAATGTACCATTATGCACCCTTTGAGCAATCCAATTAAGCAAATTTTAATTTCCTTTGAATCATTTTCAATATATTTTGAGCATGATTTTGCTAGAAACATTTTCCATCACCAAAACAACCATTAGCATATTCTAGTAGTCTGCTTCTTTGTTATTAATATATATAGGACTATGTTTTCATGGCAAACCATGTTCTCTTATTACTAACACTACTGTTTTTATGTTTTGTAATGAAATGTATGAGCTATGCTTACTACAGGAACAATATTATACAGTGAAATCTCACAGCAGATGTTTGGTGGATCTTGACAAACATGATGAGGACACATAATAAGCAGGGTTATGATCAGGGAGACCCAATCCTAATTCTTTGCAGAGCATGAACGTTTATCATCTCCCATGTTGTACAAAAGTTAGACAGATAGAAGTGTTGGAGAGTTAACTGTGCTACAGGTTCCAACACACTAAACTACTACCTCACACAGAGCAATCACCACATTACAACAGCGAGAAATGCAAAGAGATTTAAAACCTGTTAATCATTTCATACAATAATTGAGTGAAATCTTTAACCTATTTTAAGTATTCTGTATTTACTGTCACTCATCTGTGGTAGCCACTGATTGATGTTATTGCTCTAGCATGAAATTACAGTTTAACAGCATAAGCTGTGTTTAACAAAAGCTTATTAGGCACCCTTCTGACAGTAGAAAGATGCTTAACAATCCTACATTTTACCTGATTTTTGAAACGTAATCACAGCACTTTCTACACTGCATAAATCTTAGCAAATAAAATATAATCCTAAACAAATCACACGTTAATACATATTTCCCTTAAACTTGCAGATAGCTTTGGTACATTTTTAAAGGATATTTCACTTACGAATTGTATGAAAACATATTTAAAAATAAATTATTTTATTTTATTTGATAAGACGTAGACCAACATCGTATAAGATTTGTACAGTGTAACAAGATTGCTAAACAGTGTAAAAATATATGTACTTGGCATACACAATATGTATTGTAAAAAAATATATTTGCAGACATTTGCAATTTACAAAGTGCCTTAGCTTTAGTAATCATTATGGCAAAAATATTATATCAGTACATTATGCACAAATCTCTGTGCTGCATAAAAATTACGCAAACAACATGGTTGTTTAGGTCATAGAAGAAAACATTATTAGATGGTACTGTAACTGTATTACAGGATGTTATATTACGAAACCAAAAAAAAAAAAAAAATATATATATATATATATATATATATATATATATATATATATATATATGCTTAAGAATAATGAAAGGCAGTCTGTGGATTATTGCATGATTTGCCCATGGATCTTGCTGTATGTCATACGGACAGTGACTAAGCCATTTGCAAAGTTCATCTGTCTGAACCACAAAGTAACACATTGAGATTGCCCAACAGAAACATGTTTAATCAAAACTTAGAACATACTACTGTTCTTTTTGTTGACCTAGACCTTACTAAGTTGCATATCTTGTTCTGTCACCCTGGCATTTACTAAACAACTCTGTGTTACTAGGATGATACAGAACTTATGATAAGTTAAAATCAGCATTCAGAGCAGTTGTTACTTTTCCCTTTCTGGTGACATGCATTTGCAGTCCCATAGCAGCAGGTACCTTTCAGCATTCATCGCCCCCTTCAACTAAACTGGTACCCGGATGTTGCTATTCACTATACACCAAGAGACAAACCCAACATACTTCAGAGCAGAAGAGCCACTTGCCTGTAAATTGACTCCTCCTCATGCTACACATCAAGGCTCATATGCTCAAGTTTTGCACCCCAATATAATTTATGGAGATGACAAGCTTGAGTCTGTATCCATGTTGCATAACCCTGGAAATTGTAGCTGGCAAACTGATACTTCAGGATCAAATGTCAGATCATTAAATTCTTGTGCTTTCTTCTTACGAATGTTCCCCTTATTATGCATCTTAATTAAGCTGAGAACCTACCTGCAGTAGTACACACCTTGCTTTCTTTCCACCTGAAATTATTGCAATCTTTTGTTCCCGAAGTGGGCTAATTCTGAACTCTACCACTTGCAGACACTGCAGAACTATGTTAACAACATATTATGCTAGTTCCCCACAGCCTTCACTGACTGCCTGTACAGTCTTTCATCATTTACAAGGTTGTGGTGCTGGTTTATTAAGCACTACATGGCATGAGTTCCAGCTTGCCAAGAACCATACCATAACATCTCACCTGTAGTCTTTGTTCTGCCACCTTAAGTCAACTGCTACTTTCCAGACTGCAAGGTAAGGCCTTGATTCCTTACCTTTTGAAGTCCACAGCTAGGCAGTGCCCTGTCACATTGGCATAGGGAGTCACTTACATTATCTGTTATTAAGAGTTCCCTAAAAACTCAATTTTATTTATGAAAAATTTCTCCTGCAGCTTGGTCTCACCATAAGCCAACCAGCTGGAGATTCCTTCTTTTATCCCTTCTACCTGAGAATCTATTTAAGCACCAGATAAAGGTCATTAGCAGATGGGTGGATAACACAGAGTAAAACACCATCAAATTGTCCCTCATCTGCAAAGCTACCATAGCCAGCTTTGACAATGGCAACAACCTAACTGAGCCTGGTGTTTTTGCTCATCTCAACTTTCACTGCTGTGTGGAAGCCCTGACAAGCTGGATTCCCACACACTCATGAGTACTTCTAACCATGCACCAGTCCTGATCATAACATGCAGTTAAGCTGCATGATGGTTGCTTGTTCCTGGCCTTACATGCTCCCTTGCTATAAAACTTGGCTCCTCTCGATGAGTTTACTGTAACAAATGGATAAGAAGAAAACAAAAAAAAAAACTGATAGAGAGCTGGCGTTGTCTGCCCTTTCACATCCTTCCTATTAATGTCCTCCAATGCAAGAAATAGTACTCGAACCTCATATGGGTTATAGTTAAAGCACATAACACTTTTCAAATGCAGACCACTGTGTGTGTTGCAGACATCTAGAATGGGATAGTCACATTTCATTCAATGCCATAACCTCAGTGGCTGGGTGCAATGCACAATCACTGCCCACAGTTACTGCTGATTTAATCTAGGTATATGTGGTCTGATATTACCCATCTGAGTTTTACGAACATCATTAATGACCGGACAGCATGCAAACTCTGGCATACATAGTGCTTGTACACCACTGTATACTATTTTTTTATAAATGCTCTGGCTTGTTTTTAAACTTGAACAAATGCATGTCAATTACAGTTAAAAAAGCAAACTCGTTATCCCAACTGACACTAATGGCTATCATTTAGGTAAATGATTGTCTACCTCTACTTGTTATTAACACACACTGCCACTGAATACAGCACAATGTTCTATAACCTCACCTAATAAAGCCACCTGTTTCAGACATTCCTAATAAGACAAATCTCACAGATGAAAAATAATAACTACTCTAAAGGATGACAATATATGTTCAGTATACTTTTGTAACTTTAATTGTTCTTAGAGATGATCTCTGCTTGATCTTTAAGACAGTGTCTGACCCAATTCCACTAGGAAATCTATCACTGGATTGCATGACTGACGGGAATAACACTGGCTCAGGAAACTTATTGTAAAAAAAAAATACCAGAAAAATTGGAATAGGTTCATAACACATCAGCTTCCTTGCAGACTGAAAAGGCTTATAGTTATGATATATATTTAATGCAGCATCGCTTAGAGGATTTTTGGTCATTTGAGTTGAAAGTCATTCAATAGTAACAGGGCACTGGAAAACATAAGGCAATTTTTCTGGCAAATGTCCCTTCACTAAGCACCCTTTAAAGCTATAAGCTTAATACAGCCTGTAAAATAATACTTTACAAATATGTGTATTTCCCAAATGTACTTTGAATCTGTACATGAAATGGTAATAATCACTCATGCTCTACTCTTTTGTAGCCCATTTTTACATATGAAAGTAATTAAGATATTATTAAAACTTTCCTTACAAAAATCACCACACCAAAATAAGTTATCTACTAAACTTCAGAGGATATCCAAAGAACCAATAAGTGAAATACTCAAAAAAGTTTTGTAGCCATATGCTTAAGTAAATCACCCCCCATAACCACCACCCCAAACACCATGAATCATATGTAGCTCTTCAGATTTTATTACAGCCAGTCCAGTGCATAGCTAGGAACAGGTCCATAGTCCTGCTAAACCAGGAAAAAAACAGAACTTCAGATAATGATTCAATGCTAGGCAACTGTTAGTGTGAAATGCTGGTTTGTGATAAACAGCACTAAAATGCTAGGAAAATGGGAAACAGAAATAGAGGAAAGGATGACTCTGCAGATGACGTAGATGAAGTATCATACAATGATGTAAGTGTTAGCAATGACTTGGAAGCAGAATCCCAGTTCTTTGTACATGTTTACGGCTGTTCATTAATCTTATTGTTTTTATAATATGAGTGGCTGATACATTGGTGGAATATCCACTTGCATTACTTTCTGGTGATTCGTACTACTGTTATTGGGAGAATACCCTTTATGGTAAAGCTAGCGGAGGTGTTTTACACTGTCATTTTTTCTGACAAGAAGGAGTTGTGGTAGTGGTTAATGACTTGGAAGCCCCAAACGTCTAATAGAATAAAAATGTGTAAATAACTGTATGTACATAAATCATCCTTCAGCAGACAGCCTGGCATTAATGTTGTGCTTCCATAATGATTCCTATTCATGAAGTCACAACAAATGCAGGAAATGTAAACGTATCATCTGTCTAAATGTACTACACATCTCCAACCAAGACATGCATTTCGGATTAGACATCTGAACTTGTCCACTGATACATGTAGACATTAAACTCAGGCTTAAGAGAAAGTCATTATCTCAAGGGTAACTCAGATAGACTAAATAGCAGTCGCTGTCCTCTCAAACTGGCTATGTGATAACTGTGCATGGGAACGTAGTCCTGTACACCTTTAATGACTAAAAAATTAATCATCAGAAAAAGGAGGAGGACAAAATCAATGGACATGTGCACAAAAAATTTAGAGTGGCCAATCAAATAGCACTCTTTGGCATGTTGAAGACAACAACAAAAGTCAGAATTTGGGAAAAGATTAACTTTAGTCAAGGAGCAGTGATCATAAACACAGGAAGAATGAGACCTTGTCAAAAAGCAATGTACATGACTGTGAGATGAAGATAAGTGGTGACACAGGACAATTTTTGACAAAATGTTCAGAATGCCCATCATATGAGTCCACATCATGATTTATTAGGTGTCATTGCATGGAAAATGGTGACTTCACAGTTGCTGCACATTTCTTTATGCTTTTCTGCCTACAATCATCTTATGAGGTGCAAATGTGCAAGGACAGTGCAACAGTTCATGGAGTGAGACCGCACAGATGACACTTAGCAATTTTCTTTATTTCAACTATTTGCTAAACCTACTAAAAGTGCCTTTTTTGGATTAAATCTAAGAATACTGTCCGGTGAAATGAGCTGTCCACAGTCACAACATTTTGCTAATGGAGAACAAGGAAATCAAGTCAGGAATGATTCTGTCTGGATAAGTGAGGGGCACTGTGCAAATGGAGAATGAGGAAATCAAGTCAGGAATGATTCTGTCTGGATAAGTGAGGGGCACTGTGCAAATGGAGAATGAGGAAATCAAATTTAAAGTTAATGTCTCAGGTTACGCAAGTTGTTCACAGCTACATTTTTTTGCAGTGAAGACATAAAATCAATTTCAGAATTACAGGTCACCACCAATCAGTAACTCACAGCATTGATGTTTGAAGCAAAACTGCTAGAGTGCAGTTACGAAGGAAAAATTAATAATATAAATGCAGACTTCTAATTTTGGCAATTTATATGAATTTCCAAATATTTATCTTGAATATATGAATCACTAAAACTGAAATGCCGTTGTGAATTTTCACCTAAAAATGTGATATTACAGCCATTGCGTATTTTGTTTTTATTTACCATACAAAAATCATACTGAGAGAGAACTGTGCTAAGACAGTATTGTTGCTCATAAAATGACAACTCATGCATGCAACTTTCCTAATCTCATGTAAACTGTTAAATTTTAGTAGAGTTATCGGTAAATCTTCATCATATCAAACACAGCTACAGTCTGTAAGTGCAAAAATTCATAACAGCTAACAATCTTACAGGCGTGTTTTTCAACCTTTCAGTTGCTTTACTTGTGAAATCTCAGTACAGTGGTGCCTGCTGTTGTGTAGTCTTGGAGTTGGTATCTATAATGTGCAGGCAGTGTGGGAGCACATGGGGACTTGTCTCCCTGCAACTAAAATTTTTTGCTTTTTGTATTTTTTTGTCGTTTGATCTTTTTAGATGCAATCTAAAAAGATCACTATTTTTGTATTCACTCATTTGACAGTTTGCTGATTGATGAGACTATTCAAACAGTCTGAAAGTTAGCAACATTTTTCAAGATAATCCTTTAAAATACTCATATTATGAACATATGTAATAAAGTCTGAGATATTACTACACACCTGCATCTAAGAATACAATTTAAGTAACTGTTCACAGTATGTTTGCATACAAAAGTGCAAAGAGTGATACGATTCAAGAAGCAAGTACAAATAGTGTTACAATTAAAATTCACACTCAAAATTTGTTCAGCGCACCTCATAAAAAATATCACAGTGTCTTCAGTAATAAGCAGGCTGAGAGGAAATGAAAATTACTAAAGTTCCAGGGAGAAAAAAATTACATGGTAGGTATGCAGTGATGCACCTTGAATCATAAGTGTTAAGTGGGGGCTCTGAAGTGAATGGTCAGAAAAACGTCTTGGAGATATCAATTATTTTGCTCAGACAGCATTAAAATTGTGAGGAGTGCTGTACTGGTAACGTATAAGATGCAGCTGTAGTTTTTAGTTTGTAGAAATGATTCAGCTTTGCTGACTGATGTTGATACTCTGTAGAGTCAGCATGTCCTTCCTTGTGTCATTGTAAAGGTTTTTGTAGATGGAGATAGTAAGTTACAATGGGTAAATGTGGTGGCTATGAAACAGAAATATCATTAAAGATGATTCATGGGTGAAGAACACAAGCCTATTAATTTATCTCTAGTATAGACAAGGTACTGTGGGACCTATTAGGATGTGATTGCTACAGGGAAGACAGGACTATCTGATGGGTTGTCACACACAGGCATGAATGACATACCAACACCCTTGCTCAGCCCACTGCACATATACTCTTTGAGCACTTGGAAAGGCTAGCCACAATGACATTATGAAATGTAATGTAATCCCAAAAAAAGGAACACTTCTGTTTCTCTATTGGTGCTTGTACAGTTATTATTTCATTGAATTTTTATGCATTTTATATATTTATAGTTTTTGCTAAATAGGACCTGTCTTGCCAAGGAGTTTTAATGATTGTCATGCTGACTGAATTCTACACTTAGTAGAAATTCTAAGGGACTGGCATGACCTTTAACCATTCATATGACTTGTTTCTTAAAATAAAGTTTAACTTTACTTACTGTATCAAAAATATTGTCACTGACAATTATTCATGAAATAACAGTATAGTTAAGATGCATTACTTGCAAACCTAAGTAAGGACAGGTCTAAAAACTGATTAAGAGAGATACACAGATTAAAGACAAGAATAAGCAGGTCTCTACTGCTGTTCATTGCTACTTGTACAAGAGCAGTAGCTGTGGATAAACCACCATTTTGCTTGCATGTGCACAAACGTAAATCTAAAATTATCCTTGATGTGTTTCTCCCTGATCATTCTGGCTTTTTTACATGTAAGATTGTCCATGACTTAATAGAAAGAGTCAACAGTGTCTTTTTTATAGTTGAGATTCATTTGTTTCTAGCACCTGTAATGCCTGTCAAACAAGAGGTTGTTTAATTATGTGGATTTGTTATGAATTTGTTAGTTATTATTTTTCTTGATCTGCACATTGTGGGCATGAAACCAATCTACTAAATACTAGCTTTTATACTTATATACAGTAGATACTTTTCCCCTACAGTAACGCTCAAACAGTTGTGTTGGAAGTGGCTGTCCAGTCTCCTATTTTTCTAATTTATATCTATAATCATTAATAATATACCTAAAATATGACCACTCAATGACAGAAATAAACATACAGAACTAGAATTAAAATTTACTATATATGGAAGTAACATTGTTTTCCGCTATGCATTAGGAAGCTCACTAACCTATTGCTGATAAGAAGATCAGAAAGACAGGTTAGCCAGATGTAAAATCCGTACGGAAAAATTCCTTCTCTTAAACTACCACCAGATATGATGATATAAATGACCCACTGACTTCAAGATGGCTGACAATGATGGGATTTGAATTAAAGTACTGGAGCTTTGGATTCCTCCTATATCATATACAATTCACACAAAAACTGGGGTTCAGTCATTTATAAGGTATCAGGGTCTCATCTTCTGCTCTTATCACTTGTACTGTTACACACAATAGGTTTAGAAAAATCCTCTTAAAGTTTTCATCTTGTGTAGCCATAGATGAAGTGAATGTACTGCCTATGTTGTGATATGCAATTTTCATAATAAATGCAATTATGTCAGAATTTTTTCCCATAAGAATAAAAAAAAAAAAGATTGTAAGGTTTATTTTTCTACAAAGAAATTGTCAGATACAATCAAAGAAAATCAAAGCTCATGTCATTGTTTGAGTTTCAAAGTCTTTGATCTAACATTCAGTCATAAAGACTCCCAAACAAGCAACATTTTTAATTAAGAAGATTCAATGAAAGCCCTATAAAGAAAAGTATAAAACAATTTCTTTTCAGAAAAATGTTATTCAAAAATTTAAGCTAATATTGCTCCTCACACATACAAAATATACACAAAGATTGGTTTCAGTCACATTAAAAAAGAAACAACCAATATACAAAACTATACAAGCCAAAAGGGAAATATTATCTTCCACAAAGAAACAGCTCTATTAATACAGAATGAGGCAAATCACATCTGAAAACTTCAGTTTCATAACTGATATATACGATTGTTAATCAGTAACTTGGACCATTTACTAATAAAAGTTAAAGGAACAGAGTAAGATAAGAAAAAAATGCATTTGATGAATTATGTAAAAGTTTAAACTTCCTTATATATGATCACTGGCACAGAGGCAGGGTGGTTATGGCCATATGTGATACAAGCAACTTCTTCTGGTAGCAAACTGAGATGGCAGTAGGTCAGCTAGGAAAGAAACACTAAAGCACCCAAAGGATAATTATCCTATCTCTGTGGGAGGAGAAGGGAATATTGGGAAGGCCAGAGGCATGGCCACTATCCTGTATGTACTATATAGAAGTATGCAATGTTTTCACCTAAAGCCACTGCAAAATGTATTTGGTTCTAAAGTTTGTTTCTCAGATGGGGATGGTTTCTGTGTCTTACACAGGATTGGCTTGGCACGACTGCCACTAAAAATAATGGTACAAATGTACCATTGCTACCAGTGTGACACCTAGATAACAGGATGTCACCCACTGAAGTCAATATGGCTGACAGTAAAGGGGTTTGAATCCAACAACTGCCAGCCTAGGGTGTAGTAATAAATAGAAAGTACACTTAAGTCTATCACAGTAATGAATTCACAAACTACAACCTTGTACCAAGAGTATACAACGAATATGCACTATTGTCTGTGGACTGCCTTCCAGTTTCAACACCAAGACTGGACTGCACACAGGATAATTACAGAGCTGACCTTTTGACCAAGGTCTTCCAGGCCTCTGTCTCAATGGGAGACATGTGCCATGCAGCTTGTTAATTAACAGTGTAAATAATGAATACTTCTCGGGCATATATATTCACATAATAAATAAATAAATAAATAAATGCCAGATTCAACAGCTTAAAGGTTAATAAGTTAATTTTACATAAATAATAAAGAAAAAATTTCAAATATAAATTAAAATATGCATAGGTTGGCTTGCACACAGAAATAAAATAAGAAGCAACAAAAATGGACAGGATGCATACAGGAAAAAAATAAGCCGCAGATAAGTTCAGTGGCTAGAGCTTACTACAGAATAATAGCCCTAATTATTATAAATTATAATTAGTACTAACAAACCACACAAACAAAACAGAATCAACATTTAGCATCATCTCTTGCATAACATGGTATACACAGTAATATACAATAGCTTTTCCACAGTCTGACACTGGAGAAAAACAAGTACTAAAACATAATTTTGATTGTCATCATAACGAGTGACTTGCCAATACACATCTAAATCTGTTTCCTTCCATATGAATCCACCCTGGTGTCTTAATGTTATACAAGTCATAAAGTTCATCAGCCATTATAGCAATTACATCCTTGCAACATGACAGTTCCTGGTCTTTCATCTTTATTTCTTACATTAATCGTGGTGGTGGTGTTGCAGTAGCGTTGTCGCCTCACAGTAAGACACTGTCCGGTTCGATTCTCAGCTAGAGTGTCTTCTGCATGGAGACATGCATGAATGGGCGTACCTTCGTTGAAGGTTGTGCATCAGGGCTGGTAACTCGGCACATAAAAATGAACTACCAATCATTAGCAGACCGGAGTTCCGAAGTGGCGACCCCTAATCGGGAAAAGCCGAAAGACGCAACAACATCAAGTCTGGAGACCTAATACATTCAAAAAGACATTCACTGCATTCCTTGCTCTTTGATATTCAGATAAACAAAGGTCACACATTCTTGTAGCCATTTGAACAACAGCATAATTGCAGAAGAATGGGAGAGAAAACAAAGAAAAAAGTACATTTTCAAACCACATTTTCAACTCCGATCTCTTTAACCTGTCATTACCCCAGGCTTCACAACTGTTTTTCTTTTACCCTTGCATGCATTTTCCATCTCCCCTTAAGAACCTTAAGCAAGTCTTTTGGATGCATCCCTCAGAAATGTAGTTTGAAAAAAGGATACAGTCTTTTGGTCCACTGCTTAATACCTAGATAAAGCATCTGCATTACTATTGATACTAACCCTTCTATGTAGTATAGTTATATGACTGAAAAGATATATTCCATCTAACAAGTTTATGCTGCCATTTTAAAGGATTATGGTCTGTAACCATAAGCAGCTTAGTGCTATATATAAGTAGGGTTATATAGGTTCACAGGTTCATAGGTTATGCCCTTTTTGAAGTTAGTATACTTTGCCTCTGTCTAACAGTGAACCACTGAGTAGAGCTGGATAGGTGGGCTATATAAATTTCAAAGAAATCAACCAGGTTTAGCTTTGGAGGCGGCTCTGATTATCCTTAGTGTCCTGTGCAATTTTTTCTCGAAGCTGGCCTATGATCCATGCATTCCTGAAGGTGTATGTTGGTGATGATCAGGTCCATTTTCCCCTCTTGTGGGTGGTAACATAAGTTGTTCCATAGCATTGAGTTTATAAATTCTAGGAACCTTCCGAGTGGGGTTCCTGGGTTTGGAGGGGTGGTCTGTAGCAGGCTATAAACTGCCTGAGTTTTTTCAAAGACTAGACAGTATCCAGATATCCCTTCTCCAAGCCTGCAAAAGACTTTTCCCTGGGCTGACGTCTGCAGCTCAAGTAACAGGGTACTCTCTACCCTCCTAGGACACCTAATTACAGCCACCTCGCCAAAGTCCTGCCTACAATAATGACTGATGAAAACAGTGGATCCACTAAGAGCCTCCTTGATCTTTTGGAATGCCTTCTTACAGGCAGATGATCAGCCAGCCTTACCTGGTCTATTTTTCCTGGTAATGTCTGTAATGTGAGTAGCTACCACAGTACATTAGAGGACAAATTCCCTGTATTACCCTGCTGTCCTTAAGAAAGCCATACCTGTTTCTTGGTAGTATGAATGGGGCATGCTTGAATAGCCTCACCACCCACTTTGTGATGGAAACACAACACCTCTGCCATACTCATCAGACACTTGTTAGCCTTAACAGTCAGCAGTGTCCTTTGCAGTCTGCCCAAATCTTCCCTGAAATGTTGCTTGTCCTCTGCTTAGGAGCAGCTATAGATGGCAATATCATCGATGAGCAAGGCATAATATCCTGCTCCTAATGGGATGCAGTCACCAGCCTCTGGAAAGTTGCTGGGGCATTCTTCATAACAAAGATCATTTCTGTTAATGCATAAAATCCAAATCTGATCACAATATGCTGACCTCTGCCTGACTGCAGGTGTCAGGGGTACCTACCAGCAGCCTTTGGTTAAGTTGATATTAGATACTTAGCCCTATTCAGCTGCTCTAAGATTTAATCTATTCTGGGCATTAGGTAAGCATATGAGTCTATGTTCTGTTCAGTTTCCTTTAGTGTACACACAACTGGGTGCTGCCATGTTTTTTTTTTTACCAGCACAACTGGTGAGGCCTGAGGACTGCTGAATTCTGGGATTGCTCCCAGTTCAGACATGTCCTTCAG
This sequence comes from Protopterus annectens, assembly GCF_019279795.1. Classification (NCBI taxonomy): domain Eukaryota; kingdom Metazoa; phylum Chordata; order Ceratodontiformes; family Protopteridae; genus Protopterus; species Protopterus annectens. The sequence goes on from NC_056750.1 coordinate 699,431,913, forward strand.
ATACTCTTTTCAAAGTTTCTCTAACTCATTCAGGTGCTTTGTAAGGAGCTTATTTAGTAAGTCACTGAGGTCCCATGTCTACATATTGCTCCACTACATGGGTACAATCTGGCTTTCAAGTAAACATACCCCCAATTCCTGCAATACTGTTCAGATTTCCTGAGCCTGGCTAGGGCTAGTTGTGGGAAGAGGGACACCCCGTCCAAAGTGTCAGACTGCATATCACTGAGGAGGTCTACCTCCAGATTCCTCTCTGGATTTTCCTACAAATATACCTTGTACAAAGGTCTCTTTGTCGTGGTAGAACTTCAGCATGTTAACATAATATAGTTTGTTCTTCAGCCTCCTGCCTGGCAACTCTGGTATGTAGTTGACATCATTCACTGTTTTTCAGTGGTAAAAGGGCTCTCCCAGGCTGCCTGGAGTTTGCTGTGTCTCACAGGAATCAGTACCATGACATTGCCCTACAAAATTATCTGTTGTTGTCCTGCCATACCAGGCCTTTTGTTGTTATTGCTTCTAGGCCAGGTGCTCCTAGGCCATCCCCATGAGCTGTCTAATCCTGATTCTTATGTTCAGGACATACCCCAAAACAGGTTCCCTGTGGGAATCACAAACACTCTCCTACTCATCGTGAGTTAAATCACAGGCCTCCTTACCCTGTGACAGTACAGTATTTCAAAGGATAAAAAAAACTGAGGATTCTTATGGTATCTTCCTGTGTGCAAAGAGAGGATTGGGCAGATTTTTGTCCCACTCCTTTTTGAATTGGTCTGCAAATGCTCTCAACATCATCTTTAAGCTAGACTTAATGAATCCAACTAACCATCTGTCCTTGAATGGTATAGGTAGCCTTTGGATGATTTACTCCACATCTCCTCCACAAACATGCCAGCAGATGTGACATGAAGTTAGCCTCTGTGAGCCAATATCTCCCTAAGGAAATCTATCCTAACATATTTATCAAAACATTTGATACCTTTTCTGTTTCAACTGAAGATAGAGCCACTGCTTCTGGGTACCTAGTGGCATAATTCATCACTAAAAGGATATATTTCTTACCTGTAGAACGCTGGTTATTTGGAGGTCCCACAATATCCATAGCTACCCTATTAAACAGTTCCTCAATAACTGGCATCAAAACAGCCTTTATCTGCAGCCCTGGTAATATTCTTGTACAGCTCACAGGTCCAGCAGTACCTCATTACATCCTTTGAAATCCCAAGCCAATACAAATTCTGCATACACTCTCTTTTAGTACATTCATTAGCCATATGATCTGTATAAGAAATATCATAGGCTATGGTAAGAAATGCCAGTCAGTACGCACTGAGTTCTGTCAATTACTGTATTACTTACTGTAACCATCATTCAGGAATCCATTCCCTGTAGAACAATCATTTGTTCCGGTATATGAACTCCCTTCGACTTTGAGTATCAGGAACTTCATTGGCTATGTCCCTCAAATCCTGCCTTAACTCCTCCTTACTTACCCTCACCAGCTCACCTTCCAAAGGAAGTCTGGTACCATCTGCCAGTGCCGCCTCACATTCTGTTGGAACTACCACTTTTCTCTCCCCAAGGGGTATCACATTCCAAGGGAATTGCAGTAAATTTACCCTGCTGGGACTCTGAACCAGTGTCACTGCTACTGACCATTTTCCCCATGAGGTAGCCAGATCATCAGTCCCAGATGGAGGTGTAAGCTCCAGCTGCATTTCCCCCTACTGCCTTCCCACCAAGATTGCCTCCATGCCTGTCTGTGTATAACAGCATGCACACAATGTAGCGTAATGTAAAAATCATCCCCCATTAGGACATCAGGAGGAATGTCCTCAAACACAATCATATGCTTCCTCCCTTGCCCTCTTCCCAGTCCAGACAGACTCTAGCCAAAGGTACCTGAAAAAGTTTCCCAGCCAAGTCATTAAATGGAGTAGACTGTCCATGCCTGTATTCCTCCTGATCCACTGCAGGTTTGAATATAATTACATTTTTATTTATTTATTTTACATTTGTTTACCAGGAACATCCGACTGGACACAGGTACATTTTCAGTGGAGGCCCGGGGAGAAAAGCTCCACATTACAATACATTACATGAGAGTAAAAAGAAGTAGAACATACATACATATTGCATATATACACATCAGGACAACATGCTGGTGATTAACAGACATACATATAGCATATATACACACAAGAGGACATCATGCTAGTGATTAACATTTCTTACAGTAGACAATCAGAGGTACATTTTTTTTTTCTTTTGCAGTTGTAAGTTTTGTAAGGTAAATGTATACGGTTTGGAAGCTTTCAGGGAAGAAACTGTTTATACATAGCTATACCCTGACAAATTCTCTTGGTATGGATTAGCCTGGTGAGTGGCATGAGCATAGCCAGTTACTTAGATAGTGGGTTTTCAGGAGATTTTTGAATTGACTAAAGGAGGTGGTAGAAGTTATTTGGCTTGGTAGTGTGTTCCAGGTTTTGGCAATGGTGTTGACAAAGAGTGACTTACCAGCTTCGTTTTTATGTTTGATGACAGTTATGAGGTCCTGGTTACTAGATCTTTAGGCTCTAGAGGGAATGTGAGGCTGAATTAGGTGCTGAAGTGCTGGAGTTATCTCAGGAAGGTTGTAGAGTTTGTGCGCTATAGAGTGTTGATTGAGTAGAAGTATATGAGGTAACTCAAGCCAGTTGAGTTGCTTAAGGGACAGACAGTGGTGGGACCTATATGAGGCTTCGGTAGCAAACTTGGCAATCTTGTTGTAGCAATAGTCCATTTTATTTAGATCAGTTTGGAGGAGATTGGTCAAGATGGGAGAGGCATAGAGGAGGGTGGATAGAAGATGAGTCCTTGCAATGGTTACTTTGATGTGTTTTGTCATAAACTGTTCCTGTAGAGAAGACCAAGTTTTTTATTAACTTCCTTAATGGTTTCTGCTTTGTGGATGTTGAACCTCAGGTTATTGTCTAGTTCTATACCTAGCAGTTTACTATGTGTGGTTGGACTGATATGAATGTTTTCTTTGGAGCTAATGGTGAAATTATTATTTAGGGGAGGAGCTCTGCCAGGACTGAAAATAATTAGTTTGTTTTTTTGGGGGATTAAGAAGAAGTTTGATGTTAGTGAACCAAGTTTCAGCTAGGGTGAAGTTATTTTGGGTAAGAGTTTGCAGTTCACTAAGGGTAGGGGCTGCACATATGAGGGTAGTGTCATCTGCTTATCATACTATTGAGGCAGTGGAAGAGGATGAAGAGATCTTATTAGTAAATAGAGAGAACAGCAATGGGCCAAGGATGGATCCTTGAGGGACTCCTATGGTTACTGGTAACGGGGGGACAATTGGTCCTGCCATAGGACTGCTTGCTGACGGGCAGATAAGTAGCTGTTGAACCATGTTATAGAGGAGGGACTTATATTTAGGGTGGATAAGGTATCAAGAAACAGACTGTGGTTTACCATGTCAAAGGCTTTCGATAGGTCTAAGATTATGGAAGAAAGAAATAGACCCTGGTTTCTGTGGAGGTTAACTATGTGGTGAATGATAGTAGTGCTGTCGTAGTGCTATGGGAGGGTCTAAAGCCATGCTGAGATATGGAGAGTAGGTTGTTATTCTGGAGGTACTGTATTAGTTGAGTATGAACAACTCTTTCTAATATTGTGGATAAAGTTGACAGGATAGCTATTGGGTGATAGCTGGTGAGCTCTAAGGAGTTGCCTTCTTTGTGCAGTGGAATTATATATGATGTTTTCCATGAGGTGGAGACTTTGCATTCTGAGAGAGATCTGTTTATGAGAATAGAGACAGGATAGGCTATAACTTCAGCTGAGATCTGAAGGAAGTCTGCTGGCAGCTTATCAGCTGCTAGAGTGGTTGGTTTATGTTTACCAAGGAGTTTAGATATTGATTTGCTGGATACAGAGGGGAGGTGAAAATTGGGGCTATTCTTTTGTATATTGGGGTGGGTTGGGGTAGTTATTGGTGTGGGGCTGCTAGTACCATTTTGGGCATTGGCAAGGGTCTGGACTGTTTCGGTAAACAATTTGTTAAACTGAGTAGGACTGTTTTCATGGTTATTTGGAAGCACAGGGGTTGGAGTCGTGGACTTTCCTGGATGCAGTATATCATTTATTGAGGCCCAGAATTTTTGTGGGTTGTGAGCATATTTTTTGCATGCTTGTATAGTAGCTGTATTTGTCTAGTTTTATTTGTTTTTTGGCTTTGTTACAGAGCTCTACATAGTTTTGTCTCAAAGTAGTGGTTTTGTTTTTCTGATATTGAATCCAGGCCTTGTCCCTTTCTTTCATTATAGTTTTAGTATCTTTTCTTAGCCATGGGACATAGTTAGTTTTTATTCTAATGGTTCTAGGGGGTGCATGATGGTTTAAGATTTTTATGAAGGTTGTGTTAAAGTACTCAACAACATCATCTAGAGGTAGATGTTTTAGGGGGGTCCAGTTACAGCTTTTTAGAGTATTGATGAGATCAGTAGCTATAAAGGTTTTTTTGTTTCTAACTACTCTGAGGATAGGTTGGTTGATGGTTTGGGATCTGTTCCTAATTAGGTAGGTTGGATGATGGTCACTTAAGGTATCTGGAAGACAACCAGATTGCTGTGCAAGAGCAGGGTCAGATACCAGGATCCAGTCTAAGATGGACTGCCGTTTGGAAGTTTTGTCAATTCGAGTGGGGGTGGTTATAGTTTGGGTAAACCTGTGGAGGTTTATGAAGGCAGAGGGGTTATGGCTGGAGCAGTGAAGCCAGTCAATTTTGAAGTCTCCTAATAGTATGGTTTCATGTGGAAGGGAGTTGGAGGTCCAGTTAAGCAGACTTTCCATTACAGTGATGTTATTGCATGGTGGTATATAGCCACCTGCAATAATTATATGTTTGTTGGAACTTATTTTTAATTTGGCAATGATTAGTTCTACATCTTTGAATTCATGGGTATTGTAATCTACTTGTTCTAAGGCAAGATGATTTTGGAATAATATTGCAACACCTCCACCCTTTTTCTCTGATCTGTCTCTTTGGATAATGTTGTAACCTGGGGCAGTAATCTCATTATTGTGATGTTGTGGTTTGAGCCATGTTTCAGTTAACACAGCGATATCTGGTTTGTATAGAGCTAGTAGGGCATGAAGGTCATGAATTTTGTTAAGTATACTTCTTACATTAATGTTTAAGAAGAGGAGAGATGAGGTAGGTCTGTGGTTTAGGGGATTTAGCTGATTTAAATTTGGGCTGATTGATGTTTTGGGTCCTGGATTGGGATGTTTATCACCACTGCAAGTGAGTTTATGGAGTAGGTGTAGATAGAGTTTGGTCAATTTGTGAATTATTTTAGTTTGTCTTTGAGAAGAGAGAGGGTTAGTTTTGATTTTCAGTTTAATGTAAGAGTAAGAGAAGGGTGAGGGGGGGTAAGGTCACACTGCGATATAGGGAAGTTTTTTAGTTTGGTGGTGTTGGCTGTGGAATCATTTTGCCAAGGGGATGGGGTGTGGTTATGAAGCTGAGTGTGGTAGGAGGACAGGATGGAAAGTAGCAGTAGGGTGAAGATTATTAATGGGTAGAATGATATTTTTAGTAGTTGGGTTGGATATGTGTAACCCATGTTATCTAGTTCCAAGGCCATCTCCATTTTGTCAATGGCCTCCTTCCCCTCTACCAAGACAGGATACAGATTTAGTGATATTTGGGTCAGCTGTTCTCTCTAAACAACCTGTCACTGGCGTAGTGTTATTCTTGGTTGATGCATCCTGATACTTTTGTTCCCCCTATCATAGCGACATTGAAATCGTACATAGCCCATCTGTACATATGAAACATGTATCCCTAGAACCTGGGTGTGTACATGAACCAGTGGCTACCACCTATAGATTCCCCTATACCCATGTGCAGAACTGGTTCTTCCTCCTATGCATTGCTAACCTGCTAGTAAATTTGATTTCCCTTTCCTCCCCCATCTCCTCAGTGGTGGTGCATTCCTAGTCTGCCAACCACATCTTCATCTACTTAGGCATAGTGCTAAAAACAAAAGAACTACAAGCAATTCAAACGTGGCGACCTTGCATACACTTATCCATATATGAAAATTAGTGCTGATTTCTGTAATACACTTCATAACTTTGTTTGTCTTTCATCTGTATTCCCAAGATTCCTTTCTATACAACCTTGTTGTGAACTTAAAACATGCAAGCAAACATTACTTAACACTGAGATAATTTAAACAATCAACATCACTGAGTTTAGAAATTGCACATATTGCTTTACCTGTGAGCATGGTAGTTAAAATCCTCATTAATTACCATTGGTCAACTTGGTGTCATATATACTCCCTTTCAAAGACCCTTATAAAACAATCCAAAACCTTTATCTCCTTGTATCGAAGAAAAGGTTTTGTACTGAACTGGGTTTACTGGGTGTGATTTTTCTGTGTCCTCTGTGGCTCGTGTCTCTGGACTAGAATGATCATCTCTATTCATGGTAGAATTGCTTTTCTCTCTCCTCTGCTCCCAGCTGCTACATTCCTTCAGTTGCCTCAAATTCCACGTGCTTCACTTCAAGTAACAGTCTCTGTAATTCAGTTAGGCTAAAATGTCCTCTTAGGATGGAGCACTTTCTTCTTGCTGCATTGTGTCAAAAGCTGCTACAACCATCCTTTCTAGAAATGCTAGCCTGCTTGCATTCTCTTTCTTGACATAACTTTGTCAGAAGATAAGCTGACTAAAAATAAAATAACTGATGGGAACAACCAAACCTCTGTGTCTTCTACCCTGTGTATGCAAGAGATAACATGCATCTCTGGTAACAAAGGTGTTTTAGGCTGAATAGCTTCAATTTCAGTACCATCATACTGACTGCCAATATGAGACTAGGCTGGCTTGGCACCACTACCACCAAATGTGACAGTAAAAATACAGCACTGCCACCAAAATGAAACTCGTATGGCAGGATGCCACACACTGACATCAAGATGGATGGCACTGATAGGGTTTGAATCACACTGTTGTCTACCACAGATGAAGTAACAGCAGTAGCATGCAAGCACATCTATGTCAGTACACTACAGTAAACTATAACCTGGCCCCAAGAGCATAAAGGGAATACACACTGCTGTCCTGGGTATAAGTTTCTAACATCTACAGCCTGAATGGACTACACACACAACTCTTAATGAGTTTTGTCTTTGGCCAGGTATTTGTGAGCTAATTTCTTCCAGTGCCCCTTTACTCATGGCAACAGCCTTTCCCACACAGTAATATTTTTACACACACACACACACACACACACACACACACACACACACACACACACACACACACACACACACACACACACACACACACACACAAAAAGACTCACAAACACACAGACCAACACACAGAACCACAGACACACACACACACACACAAACACAGAAACACACACAATAAAAGTCAATGGAATAGAAAGGAAGCATAGAATGGTCCATGTTCCAAATATCTAAGCTCTCTGGCTAGAGTATAGTACAGCAATACTAGCACTATTACAAATTATAATTAGTACTCACAAATAGGGCAAAACAAACAAAACATCATCAATATCTGGCATAATCTCTTATGTGGCATAGTATGCACAGTTTTATAGAATCTTTTTTTCCCTAGCCCTCAGTGGTAATTGCATGCATTACTTTTGTGACCCTGGAAGAAAACAAGTAATAAACCAGATTTTTACTTGTCATACTTAACATACTTGTCAATACAAATACAAATCTTTTTATATCTGTTTGTATCTTTTCTGCTGTTTTAATGACATGCACACCATTAAATCCATCAGTCATTATAGCAATTCCATCCCAGAAGGACTATTCCTGCCCCTTCATCTTTGTTTGCTACATTAAAAAGAGGAAACAGCAAGTCTGGAGATACAACAAACATCAGAAAATATTCCTTATTCTTAAATATTTAGAAAGACAAAATAAATCACACATTCTTTTGCCCAGGAGAACAATACCATCATTGCAGATGTATAGGAGAGAAGAGAAAGAAAAAAATAATTTACATTTTTACATTACATTTTCAAGTATATTCTCTTCAGCATGGTATTACCCCATCTCCGCACTGTACAGTGTGTGTGTATGTTATCCACATATGTGCACAGGCTTTCACCTGGTGGTCTGGTTTCCTACTGCATCCAAAAGACTTGCTATTAAGGGAAATGACAAACTTTCAAGATTGCACGTACATGTGTGTACAATGCATTTGTATGTGTTTATTTGCATATCTGTAATGAACTGGTTTCCTTTCCAGAACTAGTTCCATTTTTTATGACCTTTATCTGCTGGGATAGAATCTGACTCTTCTGTGACATAAAGGATAAAATGGATATTAGAAAAATGTTTGTCTCTTTTTCTAAACAATACATATAATTAGTAACCTATATGCTGTGTCTTCTGGGGCACATAGTTTGCTGAAACAGTAACCATATTTTCATTATACAGAGCAGATAAAACTGTATTATCTAAAGCAAAGGAAGAAAATACAGACCTGGATATAGGGTTGTAACATTTCAGATACAGCATAAAAAAAGAAGTTATGTACCTACCATAACGTTCCATGTTAGTTGTCTTCTTCTCGCCTTGTTTCTTGCTGGTTGGGTTCGGAGCCTATCCTCGGCTCCGACTCGGCCATCTCCAAAAGCTCGAGAGCTGTTTACTGGCTCGAGGCTACCCCATATCCCATGACGCCTGGCGTTAGCTACCCAGATCTGCTTTGAAAAAGCTATTCCAGACATAACTAAGGAAGAATTCTGCCCCAGTAGCCCCTTAGGCCTAACTATGAAGCTATCTAAGCAGAAAAGAAAACCAGAGAAGGTTCAGCCAATGAAATCTGAATAAGGGAGCTCCTCTCGATCCACTAGGATAGGGGGATGGAGGGTGGGACGCAAGAAAGAAGGCGAGAAGAAGACAACTAACATGGAACGTTATGGTAGGTACATAACTTCTTTATGTTAAGTTGTCTATCTCGCCTTCATTCTTGCTGGTTGGGACAGCGTCCCTAGCACCTACTATCCTGGGTGGCTCAATGGAACAGACTCTTCAGAACAGTGGAACCAAAATTTGCCCTGTTCCTGGAAGCAATGTCTAATTTGTAATGAGAAATGAAGGTATGTGGGTTAGCCCATGTAGCAGCTGCACAGATAGATTCCATGGGTAACCTAGATTGGAAGGCCACCGAGGTAGCCAGTGCCCTAGTAGAGTGGCCTTTAGGTTTGGTAGATAATTTTTCATTTCTCAGCTGGTAAATGAATGAAATCATGTGAGACAACCACCTAGATAATGTTACCTTTGAGACCTGAAGGCCCTGTCTGCCCTCAGCATAGGAAATGAAGACTTGGTCAGATTTCCTGATGTCATTTGTCCTATGCAAATAAAAACACAGCTGTCTGTGAACATCCAACTGGTTCAGTTTATATCCTGCGTTATTGGTGTGATTAGGAAAGAACACAGGAAGGTCTATGGACTGATTCAAATTATGTTGTGTACAGACCTTAGGAAGGAATGAAGGATTGGTCCTTAGAGAGACCCTGTCGTTATGGAAAACTAAATAAGGGGAATGAGTACATAGAGCCTGAAGCTCCGAAACATGTCTGGCAGAAGTAATGGCTATCAGAAAGAGAGTCTTTCAGGATAAAAACTTAATGGAGCAAGATGCTGCAGGTTCAATAGGTGGCAAGATTAGGGAAGCTAGCACCAAGTTTAGATACCACGGAGGTGGGGGATCCCTCACTGGAGGCCTAAGCAGAGTAGTTCCTTTGAGGAAGGCTTTACACAGCTTATGAGACAAGATGTTATTAGAAGACAACCCAATGTGAAAATTCAAAATGGCAGCTAACTGAACCCTGATTGTAGCAGAAGCGGAACCTGAATGAAAGAGTTCCGCTAAAAATTCCAGAATCTCATGGACAGGGGTTGAAAAGGGAATTATATTCTTAGCCTCTGCCCAGCAAGAAAAACGTTTCCCCTTGCTAGCGTAAGTTTTCCTAGTTGTGGATTTATGCGATGAGATAATAATTTCCCACACAGAGGAGGAAATATTAGGATGCCTGCTAAGGTTGGAAGTGGAGCAACCAAGCTGTGAGCTGGAGTGTTTGAAGGGATCAATGCAGTCTGCCCGATTGATTAATCAGTAGATCTGGAATAGGATCCAGAATCCAAGGCTGCTTGAGAAGATAATGATGCAGGAATGGGAACCATATCTGTCAAGGCCAGTAAGGGGCAATGAGGATCATTTTGCAACCCAACGCAGTTGCTCTCTGTATGAGTTTGGGTATTAGGGGAAACGGAGGAAAAGCATAAAGAAGTCCCTGAGGCCAATCGTGGACTAGAGCGTCTCTGGGGGAATGGTTGGGAAGTGGAAGAAGGGAGAAGAAATTGCTGCACTTGCTGTTGAAAGGTGTGGCGAACAGGTCGCAGCAAGGCTGACCCCATTTGCGAAAGATTTGTTCCGCAATTACCTGATTCAGAGACCATTCGTGAGGCATGAGAATTGCTCTGCTGAGCCTGTCTGCGATGACATTAGAACTCCCAGGGATGTGCGTTGCTATCAGAAAACGTTGGGAAGAGATTGCCCACTGCCAGAGTCTGAGTGCTTCTCAACATAGAGGATAGGATCTGGTTCCGCCCTGCTTGTTGATGTACCACACCACTGACATATTGTCCATTTGGATTGCAATGGTCCCGGGATGGAGAAAGTCCTGAAGGGCTTGCAACACTAAAAGCATGGCTCTCATCTCCAAGGCATTTATATGCAAATGGTACTCTTAAGGTTGCCAGGTGCCTTGGACTGTCCTGCCCTGATAATGCCCCCCCACCCTATCAGGGAGGCATCTGTGGTCACTGTGGCGACCGGAGGGTATAGCAAAAATGGTCTGCCCCGGGCCACTGATGGGGAGACCATCCACCAAGCGAGGTGCTTCTTGCATGCTTCTGTGATCATAATCTTGTGAGACATGGGAAATTGTTGGAAGGACCACTGTGTGAATAGAAGCCACTGGAGGATTCTCATGTGAAACCGGCCAGGGGGACAAGAAGAATTGCTGCTGCCATGGAACCCAGTGTCTGGAGGACGAACCTGACTTGAATCATTTTGCATGTTAATAAAATCTGTACTTGTTGGCGAATTAGTGAAACTCTGTCTGGTGGAAGGTTCGCAAACATGTTCCTGGTATTTAGATTTGCGCCTATATAAGTGATATGCTGACAGGGCAACAATGCAGATTTTTCGAAATTTATTGTGATACCTAACCTGGAGCAAGTTTTGATAGTGTAATCCCTGGCTTGCAGGAGGTGATGCCTGGTGGAAGCAGTGAGGAGCCAGTCATCTAGATATGGAAACACCTGGAATCCCTGACATCTCAGGTGAGCCGTAACCGCTGCCATGCATTTGGTGAACACCCTGGGGGCTGTGGTGAGACCGAAGGGCAGAGCTCTGAACTGATAATGACTGGCTCCCAGCTGGAAGTGAAGGAATCTTCTGGAGCACCTGTGCATTTTGATGTGGTAGTACGCATCCTGACGATCTATAGAGCACATCCAATTGTCCTGACCCAGGAATGGTAGAATGGACTGTAGCGTGACCATCCAAAACTTTGTTCTTTGTACAGACCTGTTTTGTCTGCTGAGATCCAGAATGGGTCTCCAGTCCCCTGTCTTTTTTGGTACCAAAAAGAACCTTGAGTATATGGATCCAATCTGGTCTGCTGGGACTTCCTGGATGACCCTTTTGTGTAGCAGCTTTGAAATTTCTTTGGCTGCTTGGTCCCTTAGATTTGGTGGAACATCTGGAAGGAACTTGTTTGATGATAACGGGGGTTGAGCAAAGGGAATTTTGTAACCTCCGGATATGATTGACTGTACCCACTTGTCTTGAGTTAGGTTCTGACAGGCTTTGGGGTACACAGAATGTCTTCCCCCAACTGCCTTCAGAGGCGGGCAGCCGGGCAACCCTACAGGGATGCTGAAAGGGCTTCTCAGAGAAGGATTCTCTGCTGCCCTGGTTCTGTGGACCCCCCTGCCACGAGGGCGGCGTCTATTATTATTCCCTCCTCTGCCCCTGGAAGGGAACCCACCACGTGTGTCAGGCAAGGCTCCCTGGGATTTACGGAACCACATTTTTCCACTCTTCTGACCCTTGTGGTATGGTCTGGAAGGAGTGGAAAAATGGACTCCCATGGCAGAGAGAGTCTTGCCTTCCTGTTCACACCTGGTAAGTGTGTCCTTCACCTGTGGTCCAAAGAGAGCAGATCCATCAAAGGGGGTATTGGTGAAAGACGCTCTGAAGGGTTCTGCAAAATTACATAGCCACATCCATGTATGCCTCCTAAGGGCGACGCCTGTGCCTGCGGCTCTACTCGCACCACTGGCTGCATATGAAATGAGCCTCATGGAGGAGTTAACAATTGAATTCAGAGTCGCCAGCTGGGAGGCCACCTTAGCTTTAGCCCCCACAACTGATGGATCTTGGAGGGTATCCCCAAGCTCTTTAAGGAGATCCCTCTGAAGGCAGGTGAAATGGCACAAATAATTCAGAGACTTCATAGAGAAGGTCGCTGAAGCAAACATTCACTTCCCATATCTGTCCATAGTCCTAGACTCCTTGTTAGGAGGATGGACAGATGACGAAGTTTCTGCCAACTCCTTCTTTGTGGCTGCCGCTACCACCATGGCATCAACAGGTACGCCCTTAGATAAAAACTGTTTGTCCTGAGGTGCAGTTATAAATTTAGCAGGTCTCCTGGGGGTTGGTTCCACTGTGTCTGGAGCTGACCACGCCTTCCGAGCCACCACAGACATAAGTGGGTCGAAAGGTGGAGACACCCAGGAGGTGGAGGGTCGGGAACCAAACGTGTCCAGAAATACCGACTCATCCTCAGAAGGGGCTAGGATATTCCAGTTCCCCCTCTGCTTAATGATTTCAAGGATGTCTGAAAAGGAGACATCTTCAGAGGGGGATCTCGGGGACCCATTCGAATCCTCTAAGTCAGTATCTGATGTGACAGACTCAGGGGAGTCAATGCGCTTCCTCTTACACTTCCTCTTACGAGGTGGCTCCTCTGAGTGATCAGGGGAGGCCTCGGAAAAGGAAGAAACACCCAATGGGGTGCCCTGGAGCACTGGTTCCCCACGCTTGGGGTCAGGAGGAGGGGCAGAGGCAGACGCAGGCACCATAGGGGGAGGAGCTGATGGGGTTGATCATGGGACTGGCTCAGGAGCCAGTACACTCCTCATGACCTCGAAGGCGTCCCTGCCTGGACGCAGAGAAGACTCTGGTTCCAAAGAAATCAGAATCCCTCTCCGCACTGAGGGGGACGGCTCCGAAGCCGATGTGGGAGCCGAGCTCACTTGCATCGAAGCTCCGAGAGGGAGAGTGGGGTCGAACAAGGGTCCGATGCCACTCGCCCCCTCGGAGCCGACGAGGGAGTCCCAGCACCCAAATCCCTCCAAGGACGGAACCAAGGGTGGGATCGGAGCTGACGGTTCCATGACTCGAACCCCAACGAACTCTGGCTCCGAACTCAAGGGAGGAGTCGGAGGAGGAATATTTGCAGAAGTGGACGGAGCCGACACTTGATGAGGGGGGCTGGACAACATTTTTGCTAAGGCCTGTGATTTCAGCAACCTGCTGACCACTCTCTTCAAATCATGATCAGAAAGTCTGGAGGACCAAGAGGAGTGGGAGGACTTATGGCTGCGCTCCGATTGGAGCAGATGTGACCGTGGAGCACAGCGTATCGACTCCAAGGAGGGAGACCTAGATCTTTTTTGACTCACGGATGGCTCCAAGGTTCGTGTTGGAGCCAACTGTGAGGGAAGCACATCGGCTCCGGCCGGAGCCGAGGCGGATGGTGGTGTTTCACCCAACGACAGCTCAGTACTTGGAGCCAAAGACTTGGGTGGCTTGGAGGATTTCACAGGCTGAGCCTTAGCTGGTGAATCCTGTGGCTTTAGCAAACCCCTAAGGAGTAAAACAGGCTCTCTACAGGACCTCCAGTGGGTGTCCACTTCACAAACTGAAACTGTTACTTTTTCTTTGTGGAAGATCAGAAAGGGTGTGAAAAGAAACGTTATTTACTTACTATAACATTAGATATCTTGACCTAGTGAAACATAATTTTGATTGCTACAGCCCCAAAGGAAGATCTGGCTGTATAAACAATGTCTACTTAAACATGTCCAGCAAATTTTTTTGGTGAGGACCAAGCTAAATTTGCACTGATGTCATTTAAAGATTTCAGAAGGAAAAGGTTGCTAAGGTAGCAACATCTATAGCTGATTGAGTCTTTGGCAGGTCTGGTAATGCTTTCTGTTACTTACGATAAAAGAAGGAGCTACAGCAAGAAAGATAATGAGCTATACAGAGATTGCTTGCCTTTTGCCAAGTTTTTATGAGCCATCGGAAACTAGTAACTGATTATCCTTTTGAAAGGTCTTTGTTCTATTATATAATACCTAAGCTGTCTTGGTACATCCAAATAATGTGGCAGGTACTATCCTAAGTTAGAATGATTTCAGTAGAACCCTGGTAACTTGATAGATTGATTAATGACAGACTCAGAGGCAGCTTTTTACATAAATGAGGGACTGGCCATCAAATAAACCTTTTTTTCCTATGAAAACCAGGCCAAGGCCTGTACCTCAGAGATCCTTCTGGATGAAGTCGTAGCTGCTAAAAGAAAGCTCTTCCATGTCAAAAATTTCAAATTTGCAGATACAGCCAGTTCAAATTGAGGAATAGCTGGTTTCTCTAAACTGAAATATAAATCCTCAGAGGAGTGAGCTCCCTGTCATGAGAATGGAAGAGAAAGATACTCTTAAAGAAAGCTTTGCACACTTTAAGGAATGCTAAAGAAAGCAAGTCCATTTCAGCATAAAAATTAAATATGTTAGTCAAATGTACCTTAACTGGCAAATAGCTTAAGCCAGAATATTTTTTTTTCTGACTAAAACTAAAAGAAACATGAAAACAAGGGCTGAAGTCTGGTTCAGGTTATGATGTGCAGCCTGAATAAAAACCTTCCCCACTTGTCACCGTACATATTCTGGTTTGAGGGTTTCTCAAATGGTGACAGAATATCCATCATTATTCTCAAAATAATTAGAACCCTGTCTATCAATGGAAGTAGAGAGCCCAGCTATTAACCACAGACCCTAAAGGTTCAGATGTACCTTACGAGAAGGTTGAGACAGAAGAGTACCCTTCACATGCAGCTTGAAAAAAAGATCATTCTGATACCTCAAACTAACCTCTCTGGGCCAAAATAGGGTCTACTAAAATCACCCTGTCCCCATGAAACATGGCCTATCTGATGAAATTCAGCATCAGAGGAAATATAATGTAGCCTCCAAGGGGTAGGCAAAACTAATACCACCCTGTTCAGTTTATATGGTAAATGGATAAGTGAGAAGAAAATCTGATACACAGCTTGGTTGGAATGAATCACAAACTGGGAAACTCCCTTTTCCAGGGACAGTATGGTGACAACATCCAGAATGACTGACAACTTCCGGGGGCAATGGTAGACAACGGTCAAGTCTGTCTGCAAGACAACTACCCCAAGAATATAAAATAGCAATCAGGAAAAGATGGCTGAGCATTCACTCACAGATATTATTAATGCTTCTTAAAAAAGCAGGTAGAATTTCATTCTGCTCTATTTGTTGGCATATAGCCATATTTCTGAAACAGCAGTCCATACTCCAGGAGGAAGAATGTCCTATAAGGCCTGCAGGGTCAGCAAAACTACTAACCTTTCCTTCATGCTGTAGTGTTAGGATGACTCTCGTAGAGGACATGTGCCATGAGCCATCTGACCATAGACTGAAAGCCCGCCCTTGGCCAGAAGCATCCATAGCTACTGTGGTCAAAAATTTTGGAACTAACAACAGACTGTCTTAAAGGAGATCCTCCAAATGGAGCTGCCAAAAAATAAAAAAAATAAATAAAAAAATAAAAACAGGTTGTGTTAACACGTATTACATATTATGACTGGTTTGCACAAATGGTATTGATACTATCACCATTGTATTTAGAGTTCCCACTTAAGACCCTCATGCATATTCTGCTGCACAGTCCTGCAAACACCAGGGTTGGTATAATCCCCAAACCTTGGAGGTAAAATTCTGCTAGTATTTAACATTGTGAAATCAAGGAAGAGATGGACTGCAGAATGCTTTGTATGCTCTGTACGATAAGTAAGCTTGACCCATTTTAACACCGATCATAGTTCTCATGAACAGAATTTCTTGTGGTATATTGACTTGTATCTTCCCAGGTTAAAGACAACTTCCATAAAAAGAAACCAGAAGAGGAAAGCACTATGATGAATGAGACTGCCTCCTGGATGGCACTACAGGGCCAGTCAACTAAGTAAGGAAGAACTCTAATTCTCCACAGGTAGAAATAAATTGCTGTCACTGCCAAGCATTTGGAAAATACACAGGGGGTAGAAGTGAGAACAAATGGCAGTGAAAAGGCTAGAAATAACAGGAAATGTTCAGCAGAAAACCCTTCTCTATGCTTTAGAAACTTTCATATGCAGATAATTACATGTAGATAGAACAATTATATCAAGTCTCCTTCAAATAGACATGGGAAGTTGGACTCCAGCATGATCATGTAGAAATATTCTTTAGGGAGAAAGGTGTGCAGACAACTAGCATCTAATATGGGCCTGAGACCCTACATCTTTCTGGGCAACAAGACAAATCTGCAACAAAATCCTTGTCTTCAGTGTTTTGCTTGGACCTAACAAATAGCTCTTTCCTTATGAGGAATTGTTGCATCTCTTTCCTTGCTTGTACTTGCTGACAAGGTGACACAGCTGGCAAGGATACATATGGTCAGTTTGGCCTGGTCTTGAAAGGGATGATGTACCTGTTTCTTATCATCTTCCTTCTCAGTGATTGGATACCTTGTGCCATTGAGACAGGTAGAAAGACAACTTTCTGCTGACTACCTCCAAAGGAAAATTATCATGAGGAACCTTGATGAGTGGATGGATAACAGAAAGTTCACACTGGGGATCACACCAACAGCACTACTAGATAGGGGCCAAGGGTACTAGCTGCTAGTACAAGGGTCTAGGGAACTACTAAAGGGGCGGTGAATACCGCACAAAGTGGCTTGGCTAATATATGCCTTCGGGCAGATAGCTCAGTACCAACCTATGAACCTATCAGAGGATGAGTATGGATACATTTAGAGGGACCTCAACATCCTTGAGAATATCAAAATACAAAGCCATCAGGCTGTCGAAATTGCTAGCATTTGACAGAGTAGTACTGGACAAAGTCAGTTTCTTTTGGCTGTGAGCTCTGTGAGAAGTGTCCTTTGAATCCTAAAAAAGGAATTTTTGGTATAGTGAAAGATGACCCTTTCAGTTTTGTGCTGTGGATATGTCTGTCAATTTTTTATCCATACAGTAAAGGCCCCTTAATGGGTGCATCCATAAATATTGTCTTGGTGTCCTCAGCAAAAACATAAAGGCATAGCCAGGAGAGCTGGCACACAGCTTTATCAGCTTCTGCTGCCCTTGCATCTTCTCTACAGTACTAAATGCTACTTGAACCATGAGGCTGTTGACCACAAAATGTTTGGAAGTGGAACTGATTAACTTATTTTGAACAGCTTCACTAGGTAGGCCCTCAGCAGTATAGTGTGACCTATCCAAAATGTTGTGATGAAAATAAAGCATTTCATAAGATAGTTCAGTGCCCTTAGGGAAAATATAGGGTATGCAAACTTCAGCATCACCAGCCTATGCAGAGCTCTGGATTCTGTATCGGGGGGGGGGGGGGTAGTAACTGAAACTGAGGAGCTCTGTTTCGCCATTCTCTGGCCACAGAGACAGTCACATTCAGCTTTGGGGGTCTCTGCGTTGATTGCACAGTCTGGCAGGGGTTTAAAGATCATGAGTGACTTACTTGGACAAGCAGACACAGTGTCAAAATTACACAAAGCTGTTTTCTCTGTATTACCAATAATATTAGCCAAGCAAGGGACCACTCATGAAGGATGCTTGATGAAGCTGTCATATAAGCTAAAGTCTCATTTTTGAAGAGGGAAGTTCCTGAAAAGGACAACTGCCTCTCTCCTTCATCATCATCTGTAAAATGTGACTAAACTTAGGGCAATCTAGGGCAAAAGGTGAAGAAATGGACCCTTCATCTTAAACCATCCATGAGGGGCAGTTCAATGATGTGATTCTTTCATGTCTTCTTCATTGTAATATCCAGATAATCTTCTATATAAAAAGGTAAAAAGATGAAAATAACCACTTAAAATCAATTGACCTGAAGCTGGAGACCCCTTGGTTATACCATAAGAGCCATGGACATGGTCTCCTGAAAAGTTTATGTTAGAGTAACATGGAAGTCACACAGTGGGCTGTCCAGTGCTGGAGTAAGTAGGATCAGTACAGCAAACAATGACTACTCTAAAATCAACTTTATCTGTGTATCCTGCAATAACCCTATACAACTGGGGTGGGCAGACTCTTGACTCAACATTCATCCAGCAGGACACTGAACCAATGCCAAAGAAGATAGCATAGGAACAGGAGGAGACAAGTATGGAGTCCACAGTGAAGCCAACACTACAGAGGACAACACCAGATCCTCAAAGGCAATACCAAACCCATGTGAGCCACTGGAGGAAAATGATCTGACACTAAGTGCCCATGTTAGCCAATGGTGAAGGGTCTAGCAGTGAAAAATGTGAGTACACAGGATGTTGTTCTGTCACTTCAAGTAGAAAAACCATCAAACTGGTAGGACCAAGAAAGAAATAAGTGCTCATATTAATTCATCAATACAACCTATTGCCTCTTAGACGGAGAGATAAAAAAACTTTCTGCCTCTGCTGAAGCTCCACAACAGTCTTAGCAAACCTAGAATTCCTAGTGGTAGACAGAGCAGGAGAGGTGTAGACTGAATGAGGAGAACAAAAGGTCTTTCAAGCCAGGGTGAGCATAGACAATGTTTAAGAAGCCAGTCCTGATGTACAACACAGGAAGGACAAAATGTAGCAGGAGGAAGTCCTTCATCTCTATGACCTAGATGCCTGTACTTCTACAAAAAGAAATGGATTTCATTCTGACCACTTTTGCAGACTTAGTCTTAATCATGGACTGCTATCAGGCCCAAACAATGTTTCTTAAAAGACTAAGCAGTCCTTGATAAACAAAGTTTCAATGGATAACTTGAAGGAGGGACAGAATGAAAAAAAAAAAATGAAGGATAGATAAACTCTTTTATTTCACAAAGACACCACTGAACCAGTAGGGAACTGCTGGCACTTTTCTCTTATCTGAAATTTTAACAAAGAGGTACAGATCTGTTTCATTCATCTCCTGAAAGTTATATAATTAAATATAAAAAAATAACAGAAGACTCAGAAAAGTGATGATCTATACTACATGGTTGATATACACTATATTACATGGTATACCTTATGGACATATATATGATGCCAAAAAGGCATCATGAGCTAAAAAAAGAGGGTAACTGTGCCCAGATTGATGCAAATGGATGTTTTTTTCCCTGTGTTCTAAATAAAGAATTTGAAAAAATTACATAAAAGTACGTAGCAAGGCAGAAAAGTACAAGTAATGAATCACAAGTAATTGCCTAGACATAGTAAGGTCTTGCTAAGTCTAATTATGGTGGCTACCCAAAACAAAAAGTGGAAATCAAAGTCTAAACTAACTGTACCAGAAGTAGTGACTATAGTAACAGAGATAAAATAAGTGGAAATGGGGATCGTTAGAAAAGGGTAGGAGCAAATTATATAGAAAAAAATTGGAATTGTGGAAACAATACATGTAGATAAATGTTTTGGAGGAGGAATGAGATTTAAAAGAAGGCAGTATTTGAATAGGTTCATAGGTTGGTACTAGGCTATTGGCCCTAGGGTCTATACAAGCCTAGCCATAACAATTCCCTGGCTATTTCTTCCCACAGTATATACTTCCCTGGTCCCCTGTCTAGCAGGGCGACTGATGTGATCCCTGGGGTGAATTTCCTGTCTCCCATCCAATCATCAAGGTTCCTTTTGAAGAGGGTCAAAGAGGCGCTCTGTTTGACATGTATGGACAGCCTATTTCAGAGTCTGGGGAGTCTCTGGGTCAGGAACCTATCCCTCCAGCATGTTTTGTTCATTGTGATGACAAGGTTTAGATCCCTGGAGCGTGTGTCTCTGAGGGACTGGGATTTCTTTAAGAGTAACATGTCCAACAGCTCTGGGTTTGACATGGCCATGTATGTTAAGCAGAGATCGCCTCTGAGTAGATGATATGCGACAGAGTATAGCTGGAGTTTTTTTTAGATGGTCAGCATAGGGCATCTGCTTTAGGCCTGTGATTCTTTTAGTGAGGTATTTCTGCGGCCTTTCTAGTTGTTGCAGATGTCTTGAGAGGTACATACCAAACGGGGCAGTGTGTTCTATAATGGGTCTAATGACAGATGAGTACAGTGGGACAATGACATCCTTTTTTCTGGATGAAAAGCCCTTAGTGATGAGGTATGCTACATAGAAGGATTTCCTGACTGTTGTGGCGATGTGGTTATCGAAGGTGAGACAACTGTCCACCTGTGTCCCTAAGTCTCTTATCACACTTTCAGTGTTTAGTGCACTGCCACCTATGTGGTAATTCACAGGTATATGTTTTTTCCCAAAGGGAATAACTATACATTTCTTGGCATTAAGCTTGAGCCCATGGCTCTGGCACTAAGCATCTGTTTCTGTAAGGCCCTTTTGTAGAATATCCACATCATTTGGGGATTCAGTAATGGCTCCCAGTTTGCAGTCATCTGCGAACTTTGTTAGCCAGATTCCCTTAGTGTTGGCCTATACTTCAGAGAAGTAGATGCCAAATTAGAGCAGTCCCAGAACTGAAATCTGAGGTACTCCACTTGTCACTTGTCTGGAGCTGGATTTGGAGTCGGCTACTTTTACAGTGTGGGTTCTGTCAGTAAGCCAGTTTGGCAACCCATCATGTGACATAGGGATTAATGCCCAGTTTAGTAAGTTTATCTATGATTCCAGAGTGGGGGTTGGTGTCGAATGCCTTGGCAAGGTCCATATAGGCTGTGGGGACCACCTTACCCTTGTCCACGGCTCTGGAGACTGATTCAAAGAAGTCAATCAGGTTCAGGAGACAAGAACAGCCCTTCACAAACCCAAACTGCCTGGGGTCCAGTGTTTGAAGGTTGCCAATGGTCTTTGTTTATAAGTTCCATGATAATACATTCCATGGCCTTGCAGATCAGCCTCGTCATACTGATGGGGAGGTAGTTCCCGGGATCCAAGGTGGCTCTCCCCTTATGGAGTGGGATAACTGTAGCTGTGCACCACTCAGTGGGCACAAAGCCTGAGGTGAGGCTATGATTAAACATGACACTTAGGTGAGGTGTCAGTTCATTTTGTAGTTCATGTAGTACACAGCCTGGGATGTCGGCTGGTCCCATCGATGCTGTTTACTTAGCTTTGGAGAGTACATTTTTTACCTGTGTGGCCATTATTGCCAGAATTTGGCAATCTTTCGGTATTGAGATGGGCCCTTTAGGGGGTGAAAGGGGGGTGAAGTTTGCACTGAATCGATCTGCCGGGATATTTGCAATATCCTTGGGAATCAGTATATTTAATGCCATTCTGTTGTAGCTCAGAGCAGATCTGAGCATTGCCATTTAGATTCTTGACATAGCTATAGAATGCCTTCTGGTTGTCTATGGAATCTTTGGCAATGTTATTTTCATAACTAGGTTTGGAGGATTTTATGAGGGATCTCTGCTTCTTGCTGAGGCTGGTAAGGGAGTTTTTTGCATCCTGGGATTTTCCTCTTTTCTGCAACAGTTTCTTTCTTTTGTTGTAAAGTTTGTTTATGGCAAGGGACCACCAGATTGACTTCCTTTTTTGGAGGTGAGCATCTTGGTTCTATTGGGGATGGCACAATTCATGCATGAGTGGATGTGCTCGTACAGTGCTTCAGTGCAGGATTCATCAGTCGAACTTTCAGCTCCCATCTGAATGGGTGTCATGAAGTTTGTCACTTCTGACTTGAGTAACATGAAGTTGGCTTTGGAGAAGTTTTTTATGGTGGTTTCCTTAATGGGGGGTGGGGGTGGGATGTGGATGTCAAGGGTGATTAGATTATGGTCAGACCTGAGCAACGAGGGGGTGACCATTGGTGTAGAGCATCGATTTCCTATGTTGGTAATGACCAGGTCTAGGATATTGGAGCCCCTAGTGGGACTAAGGATTAGTTGATCCAGGGCATTGGAATTTATGAATTCCAAGAACCATTGGGCAAAGGTGTTGGTACATGGGTAGTTTTCCAGTTAATGGCAGGGTAGTTGAACTCACCCAGTATTATGGTGTTTGGTTGTATCTTAATATTTTCCCGTATGTTTAGAAAGGTGTAGTGAGATTCTTGGGGCATGGTGGGGGATCTGTAGCAAGCTACAATTTGGATTGCAGTCTTACCCAGTGTTAGTTGCACCCGGAGAATTTCAGACGCATTGTGTTGGGCAACTAGCCTGGTAAATATCCTTGGTGAATATGGACACTCCTCCACCTTTAGTGTTTCGGTCCTGGTATGGTGGCTGAAAAGTGTGGTAAGAGTTGTAGCCTGATATTGCAGGGGTACTCCCTGGAGCCTTGAACCAGGTCTCAGTTACTGCACAGATATCAATGTTCTCCATTTTTAGGAGTGCCTCGAGAAAGTGCATTTTGAGGTTTAGACTTTTAGCATTGAGTAGCATTACCTTCAGATTTTGCAAGCTTGTACCTGTTACGGCGGTGGTTTTGTTCTTTGAACTTTGCCTAAAAAGGCACTATAGGGGTGGCAAGAATCTTAGCCAATAACCTGAATCCCAGGGGCGACAGGTGCAGACCATCTCTGGCAGAGCATTGTGGTCTGTCGATCATGTCGTCCATGTACATGTGAACTATGTAATGTTTGGCTGACAGTGAATGCATAAATTATAAGGGATGTATGTTTGCCACTAGAAATACATCAATATGGTTTGTTTTCATTTATATAAATGTATGATTGCCTATGTCATAAGTGACAGTTTAATGAAGATGTTTCTTGTTTAAAAAATGACATGTATCACGGGTTTCAGAATATACCATAAATATTAGTACTGTGTGCTAGAGAAAAACAAGTCTTGAAAAAATATATAAGGATACACATTTCTGATGTGAAAGATAAAAAATGGGTCTGTGACATTAATTTTTATATCACAACCATAAAACAAACAAACAAGGTAAAGTCTCTTCAGCATTCCAAAACAGATGTTCTAGAGGTAAAAGTTAAACTGAAAAGATTTCTGTAATTCTTGCACTGTACGCAAAGTGTAATATAGTTGACCAGGAAAAAATAGTGGATAACAACACAACAGAAACCATTCATAGCATGTCCAACAACTTTATGAGTAAGAGAGGATGTTATATATAATAGCTGGATGTTTTAATCTTGAGCAAAATAACCAGCTGACTATCATCGTGCACAGTTACGCCTTCCAGATACATGGAGGGCTAAACACAGCACAGAAACTTGAATGCATATAGTTAATTGTGTATAAAATGTATTTGAATACTCAATAAAGTGTAGAGACTGAGATTACAGAAGAAACTAGATAAATAATAGCCATTACTGGAGTAATAATTGCAACATACAGTCTTCTCCTTCTTATTTCGGCTTTTCCCGATTAGCCGCAACCACAGCGGATCACCTGTTTCCATTTCTTCCTGTCCATCTTGCTCTGTCACACCAACCACCTGTATGTCCTCTCTAAACATATCCATAAACCTTATCCTAGGCCTTCCTCTTTTCCTCTTACCTGGCAGCTTCATCCTAAGCATCCTTTTCCCAATATACCCAACATCCCTCCTCAGCACATGTCCAAACCAACGCAATCTCACCTCTTTGGCTTTGTCTCCAAACTGTCCAACCTGAGCTCACCCTCTAATATACTTATTATTAATCCTGTCTACCCTCATCACACCCAGTGCAAATCTTAGCATCTTTAACTCTGCCACATCCAGCTCTGACTCCCGCCGTTTTGTCAATGCCACTGTCTCCAACCCATATAACATAGCTGGCCTCACTACCCTTTTGTTGACCTTCCCTTTCATTCTTACTGGTACTCGTCTGTCACAAATCAATCCTGACACTCTTCTCCACCCACTCCAATTGCAACATACAGTAAACGAACAAAAAAAAAACAATTTTCAAATGAAAAGGCAGAATTGCCTGATCTTGTGCACCAGAATTAATTTATTAATTTTGATCTATACACTAGCTATGACACAGTATAGTATACAGAGTATTGTTGCAGCTGAAAAATGTACATATGTTTACTCTAAAATTACTCGACTGCTGTTTTAGTTGACGTCTTCCCTATATGCTGCATTTGGATGACAGGGATGCAGATCAACTTTTTTTTCCCCCCAGAGATCAACACAATACTGGGTTTTGGGAATATGCATTTTTCCAGGACTGTGTGATCTTGGAGTTATTACATTTCATTAGCAGAGAGTGTGGTGGTGCAGGGTCCTTACATATACACCCACATACACATACACACACACACGCACAGATATACATATATAGGTTGCTGACAAATTGTTGACAGTTAATTTTGTCAAACAAAAAAATCTGGTCTAGGTGAATGAAAAACAGCGTATTGCATATACTGGCTTTTTTCTGTGTGAGATCATGGTACAGTGAGGATTGTGACATTTACCCTTTTCCCACTGTACTGCGATCTCACAGTTGTATATATAATTAACAAGAGGTGTAGGGGGGGAGGGGGGCTTGCCCCCTGTAAAATAATATTTTTTACTTTTGTTCTATGTGTGCTTTATGATCAGCTTATGATTGACCAGATGTATTTGATCTTCCATAGATCTCATTCTGCTATTCTGCTGAGAGTTGCTCTCTTGACTCTGGTTGACAGATCACCTCATTACAGGGTGAGGTCACTATATTAGCTAAGATGGTAAATATGCCCTTTCCTGTCGTTGCGCAATCTATGCTGGCATACATAAGTAGCATGGGATGTGTATAGAGCATACTTTCCCTCATTGGTGGTGCAGGACAGCCTTCTTTCCTGCACATAGAGAAAAAAAGTATTTTGTAATTTGCATGCTCTTAACTTTATGCCTTGGAGCACACGTTTCCTTGTCAGAATTTTGAGTTACACTTATTTATGTCTTACATATATCCATAAAAATGCATCTCTCTCTCTCTCTCTCTCTCTGTGTATATGAGAGAGAGAGATTTATATATATATATATATGTGTAGACACACGCATTTTATACCCATATAAATGCGTGTGTGTGTGTGTGTGTGTGTGTGTGTGTGTGTGTGTGTGTGGATTCACTTTATAAACTCGATATACTGAAACATTGAATTTCAGTATGTCGAGACTATAAAATCAAATCTGCATAATACCGAAACCGCGAAAGTTAAAATCGCGAAGTTAAACACACCATACACCAAACTACACATACACCAGCCTACCCACAACACAAAAAACAAACAACACACACACAAACACATAAACATAAATTAACATACCTACACTACAAATAAGTAGGAGGGCAAGCCCCCCTACACCCCCACTACTTATATATACTAACTCCGAGATTGCACCAAACAGAAAAAGACAGTAAACTCACAACCATTCTACAGTCCCTCGCACACACACATCACATATATACAAACACCACTTTCAACACTTAAACACTCATACTTTTACCTCCCTTCCCTAACCCACAAAGACAACTTCCAAACACACTCACATACACTTAAACACCTACCCAAAACTGTCACTTACTTTAAATTCCACCTAAATCCACACACTAAACAGTACACCATCCACACAATACATTCCACATCACTTACCATAAAACCATAACCGCGAA